>NC_064920.1:442120022-442423052 GCF_023897955.1 Schistocerca gregaria
TCTCATTCACTATGGAGTGAGACAGGTACCCAACTCCCCTTCCCCTGGAGCATTTCAGATAGGATGTCAAAAATTTTTTTAAAATCAATTTTTCAAAAATATGTTAATTTTGTAACACAAATCTTTCTTAAGACATATAAAGCATATATATTAGAGGAAATGTAAGACATGTTATTTGGTCTTACATGTGCCAAAGTGCAATGACATGACTCTTCATTCAGCAGTGTTCTATTGAACGTCACTGTATTTTGCTCTGTGGAATTCAAACATGTATATTTTGTAATGGGAGCCATCAAACCTACATTCAGGATAGTGGAATTTAAAATGTCCTATGGTGTCTCTCCTGCTCACAGTTACCTAGTCTGCCATCCTACCCCTCTTTAAAAAAAATAAATAAAAAAAACCTCTCGATTAATACTGAGTGGGATTATTTGTGGCCAGGAGACTAAGAACTCTTCAGAAAATTTGCGCTCTTTATTGTCTATTAGCTAATAACTTTCTGTTTTGTGTGACATAAAACTAAAATAGGAAACATAAAGCAATTGAAGACAAGAGACATTCAAGACAGTACTCATTTCTCCAATCCTTGCACGCCAGCATTTTTTTCTCTCTAATCTTGCTTCAGCTTTACATGGCCTGCTTCCCTTTCTGTGAAATAATCTATTACATCTTCAAAGTTTGTCAAACCTTTTGCTACATGATAAATCAAAATGTTGTCTAATGCTGAAACAGCTGTTAACATGAATAGTTCTCAAGACTGGTGTGGTTTCTTCATTCAGTTATGTCTGTTTTGTCACTGTTTGCTAGACAAAACAAAGTAGGCCTTTCTAATACTGCAGCAATTGTAACACACGTCAAATAAGCGTGACTGTTTTGGCACAAATGGGCATTTTTATCTACCTCATTTACATAAGTAACACACCAGAATATAATTCACAAAGTACAAATAGCAAATGCCTATGAGCCCTACTACAGGCAAAAAGTTTTGTGTTAGGAAATAGTTCCACATTTCATTCATATGCTCCAGTTCCTCAAGTATGAGATCGAGAAGTATTAGTAGTACAAAATGTTTATATAAATTTGGAATTGTCATCTTCTTCCATATAATTTGTGTGATGTCCTTGTTTCTTCTGTAGTGTAGTGATTTGGAAATTTTCTGTCAAAACTTCACTTACTTATATACACTCAGAGAATAATGTGTGCTCTTTCTTTCCTGTTATTCCTGTTAGTCGATCATTTCTACTGGTAGTCTGAATCTAAGGATTTCACTGATAATTATGACAACACTTATCATTCACACACAAAATCAACCACTTAAAGAAACAGCTATTGGAATTCACCCCTTTGGATTTATTCAGCTCAGCCCATATAGACCCATCCCCTTTTGTCTGTGGGAAAGTTTTTTATTTCTTGACACAACGGGGCTTCCTCTGGCAGAGACATCACATACACTGCTCATGCATTCAAAAATAAACTTAAGAGTCATTCAGAAATCAACTTAGAATGTGTTCAAAACTGTTAAAAAACCAACAAGGATGCATTTCAAAACAATACGAAGAATCGATAGACCAAAGTGCGCTCAATGCTGGGTGATTTGTGAAACAATTTTACTTTTTTTTCTTTGAGAATGTGATTTTGACACCTCCTGAAATTGCTGCCAGGGGCAGATACCCTGGTTTGCCCCCCCCCCAGACTGAGGCCTGCCACTACCAGCTTTTACACACAACCAGAATTTCTTTGCGTTCTGTGAAAGATCACTTAACAATATTCTACTAAGGTATTCTTGAAGGCATCACACATTGTTCTCTTGACAGCCAAATGTGTTTCATTCAGCACCTCTCTATTTATAACCCTATGCCTTGTTTTACACCTATTATGCAGTAATCTCTGTTCCTTTAGAACTTTCTTTACAGTGACTGTTCACCATGAAGGTTCCCTCCCATTATGAACTGTTCTGTTATGTACCTACTCATCCAGTGCATGATCCCTAAACTTGGGCTTTTAAACTTGGGCTATAGTTCCTCTATATGCTACTGTCCTGTGCTAAAAAGTTTCAAGTTCCTCGTTGAGATATGACACTACTGATCTTTTATCTAGTTTACTGAACATATACATCTTTCTGTTTGTTTTAGTTATCCTTTGTATTTTTGTAATCATTGTTGTAACAGTTGCAATGAGATCACTGTTAACAGTTTTGATGTGGTCACCCTCAAAGAGGTCAGGCCTATTTGTTGCCATTAGATCTAGATGTGCAAAAAGGGAAAGTGTTTGGAGATGATGCTGTTTGACTGTAGACAGTTTAAGTTGAAGGAAAAGTAATACAAAATAAACTGTGAAAATTATGTATAGAATGTTGCAGAGAAAGACAATTTCCTAAAACAGGAATACTGCTTTAATGGTTCTGTATCACATAAAAGAAGACAGACAATACATAAGATAACTGCAGACCAAACAGACTCTCCTCTGTAATGAACAAGGTGTTCATAAATCAAGTAGAATAAAAAATTAATGTCAACTAAGCAGAGAAATAAGTTGATATGACACAAGATGCCTTTTGCAAGACATGGAAGAAATTACAGAACAGAGATGATCTTGGTTGCAAATTTTTGAGCATGCATTTTCCGGTGGGGAAATTGCAGGACTCTCAGGACTCCCCTTGATAGGTCATGGATGTACAACACAAAGGAAACAGCTACTCAGACAGCAGAATACTTGTGGAGTGCAGATGGGGGATTTTAGGCTAGGCAGTAGATTGAGGATGAAAATGCACCAGCTGATATGCAGATAGGAATATCAGAAAATGTTCAGATTAAAGTCACCTTGCCTGTCAGTATTTTATAAGTACGTCATTGAAGTATTCATAACAAGGTTACAGAATTTACGGCTCTCCAGGAATGTTCTGGCACTTAAATTATTCTTGCGACTGAGAGCTGGTTGAAACACCAAGTAGAAAGCTCTTAGGTATTTTTTGAATCATGGAACATATATTGGAAGGACAGATGCCATGGGAGGGATGGTGTTTTGCAGTTGACAAAAATATATAGTCTCTATTGATGCTGACATTGAGTGTGATGGTGAAGTTATCTGGCCATGTATAACCGGTCTAGGTGAAACCAGGTTAACTGCTGGATTTTTTACCTACCACTCGATTTTGCTGTGACAGTTCTAGAGTCATTCAAAGAAACTCTGTAGTCAGTGGCACACAAGTACCCAGATCGAGCAATACTAGTTAGAGGTGACTGTAACCTACCAGGCATAGACTGAGCCATCTATGTATTCTTTGTGAAGTATACAGACAGTCTTGTGAAGTACTTCAGATCATGTTTATGGAAAATTGCCTTGAGCAGCTAGTTCGGCATCCCACACACTGGAAATATCTTAGACCTTTTGGTTATGAACATGCCAGATCTTATCGGTGGCATCAGAAAAAAGATCATGATGTAATAAAGGGAGCGAAAGGCTGTTTACAACTTGTACAGAAACCAGATGGCAGTTATAAAAGTCGAGGGGCATGAAAGGGAAGCAGTGGTAGGGAAGAGAGTGAGACAGGGTTGTAGCCTATCCCTGATGTTATTCAATCTGTAAATTGAGCAAGCAATAAAGGAAACAAAAGAAAAATTCAGAGTAGGAATTAAAATCCATGGAGAAGAAATAAAAACTTTGAGGTTCACCGATGACATTGTAATTCTGTCAGAGATAGCAAAGGACCTGGAAGAGCAGCAGAACGGAATGGACAGTGTCTTGAAAGGATGATATAAGATGAACATCAGCGAATGCAAAATGAGGATAATGGTATGTAGTCAAATTAAATTGGGTGATGCTGAGGGAATTAGATTAGGAAATTAGACACTTAAAGTAGTAAATTAGTTTTGCTATTTGGGAATCAAAATAACTGATGATGGTGGAAATAGAGAGGATATAAAATGTAGATTGGCAAAGGCAAAAGGAAAGTGCTTCTGAAGAAGAGAAATTTGTTAACATCGAGTATGGATTTAAGTGTCAGGAAGTCGTTTCTGAAAGTATTTGTATGGAGTGTAGCCATATATGGAAGTGAAACATGGACGATAAATAGTTTGGACAAAAAGAGAATAGAAGCTTTCAAAACGAGGTGCTACAGGAGAATGCTGAAGATTAGATAGGTAGATCACATAACTGAATAGAATTGGGAAGAAGAGAATTTTGTGGCACAACTTGACTAGAAGAAGGGATCACTTAGTAGGACATATTCTGAGGCATCAAGGGATCAACAATTTAGTATTGGAGGGCAGCGTGGAGGGTAAAAAGCATAGAGGGAGACCAAGAGATGAATACACTAAACAGATTCAGAAGGATGTAGGTCGCAGTAGGTATTGGGAGATGAAGAAACTTGCACAGGATAGGGTAGCATGGAGAGCTATATCAAATCAGTCTCTGGACTGAAGACCACAAGAACAAACATAGTGACTATGTTTGTGAAAGTTAATAAATCAGATAAGAAAGCTAGCAAAGTATTTCTGCTAGAAAGAGCAGAATCACAATTTTTAGCATCTCACTTAGACAATGAACTGATGTAATTTAGTTCCCGTATGATGGACATAGCAGTATTATGGGCAAAGTTTAAACATACTGTGAATTGTGCTTTGGAGAAGAATGTGCTTTGTAAGCATATTAAAGCAGAAAAGACCCACCATGGTTTAACAACAAAATTTGGAAAATGCTGAGGAAGTAAAGGCTGTTGCACTCATGGTTTGAAAGAGAATGCTCAAATGACAACAGGCAAAGTTTTGCAGAGATTTATGTCTGTGAAAAGATCTATGTCTGAAGCAAACACCAACTATCACCATCATAACTTAGCGAAGGATCTTCCTGAGAACATGAAAAAATTCTGGTCCTATGTAAAGTCGCTAAATGAATAAGGCTTCCGTACAGTCACTCACTGACCAGCCTGGTGTGGTAACAGAAGATAACAAAACTACAGCTGAAGTTTTAAATTTTGTATTTAAGGAATTGTTCACTCATTTGACCACCACACAGAGTCTCGTATGGGTGTCATAATAGTAAGCATCCCTGGCACAGAGAAACAACCAAGAGAGTTGAAAGCAAATAAATTGCCAGGTCTGGATGGGATCCCAGTCTGGAATTCCATTTCAGTTTTACAAAGAGTACCCTGTGGCATTAGCCCCTTACTTAGCTTGCATTTACTGCATGTCTCTCACACAACACAAAGTTCCTAGCTGCTGGAAAAGGTCCAGGTGACTCGTGTACATAAGGAGGATAAAATAAGAGACCAGCAAAATTATGGATCAATATCCTTAACATCAATTTTCTGGAGAATTCTTGAACTTATTCTGAGTTTGAATATGGTAAATTTCCTTGAGACCAAAAAACTTATTTCCATGAATCAGCACAGTTGTAGACAGTATTGCTGGTGTGAAACTCAGATAGTCCTTTTCTCACATGATACACTGTGAACCATGAACGAAGGACAACAGGCAGATTCCAAATTTGCAGATTTCTGAAAAGCATTTTGACATGGTGAACCAGTGCAGACTGTTAACACAGGTACAAACATATGGAATAGATTCCCAGATATCTGAGTGCCTCGAAGACTTCTCAAGCAATAGAATCCAGTATGTTGTCCTCAACAGTGAGTGTCCATCAGAGACAAGGATATTGTCAGGAGTAACCCAGGGAAGTGTGATAGGATCACTATTGTTTTCTATAAATATAAAGGATCTGGCAGATAGGGTGGGCAGCAGACTGCCATTGTTCTTGATCTCTGCTCAAGTGTTTGGTATCTGCACAAAGCTGAATTACAGGAAGACATCAAAACAACTCAGAGAAGACCATTAGGTTTGTTAACGGTAAGCTCAAACAACATGCAATTATTATGGAGATGCTTTGGGAACTCATTTGGGAATCCTCTGAGGGAAGGTGACTTTTTTCAAGGAACACTACAGAGAAAATTTAGAGAACTGGCATTTGAAACTGACTTCAGAACAATTCTTTTGCCACCAACATACATTTCATGTAAGGAATACAGAGATAAGATACAAAAAATGGGGCTCATATGAAGGCATATGGATTGTCGATTTTCCCTTGGTCTATTTGCAAGTTGAACAGGAAAGGAAATAACTAGTAGTCATACAAGGTACTCTCTGCCACACACTGTATGGAGGTTTGCGGAGTACATATGTAAATATAGATGTAGAATGAGTCATACACAGAGAGTTCACATCACCAGCACCATTTTCACTTTTAGATTGTTAATATGGGGGAAAATAAAAAGGATACAGGCTAATGAAAAGTTCATGTACCACTATTGTTTTCCTAATGGTATATAGTGTATTGTTTGACTTTATTGCTGGCAAATTTCAACAATGAATGGAAGAACTTAACAGACTAAGATCAAAATTATGCCTGAAAAGCAGTTACAACCATACTGAGTTAATGTATGAGCAACACAATGAAATGAAAATAGCACAGATTTACAGTGAACTGACAAAACAGGCTGATGATTCTTTTTTATTTATGGCTGGATGGACAGTAAAAGAAATAAACATAAAAGTAAAAACAGGCCAGAGTGCTCTTGGAAAACTAAGTGTTTTTCCAAACTAGTCTTCTAGTGCATCTGAAACAAAGTTTACAGTCAATGTGTATTACCAGTTTTGAAGTACGGTGCTAAAACATGAGTGTTTAATGTAAAATCTATTCAGAAACTGCTCAGCAAGCAGTGTGGGATCAACTGACTTCTCTTGGCTGGAGTTCATAATCATGTAGAACTTTTAAAAAGAAATTATATTTGGCATTGACTGTAAAAGTTTTTTTATTTTCACAACTAGAGTTTCAGCTTGCAGGGCATTATAAAGTGGTGTACTGCAGATGACTGTGCATGAGCACACTGTCAAACATTAAAATCTTTCCACTTATTTACATCATTGTTGTATCTTACACTTAGAAGGCTCAGACACAATGATAACATGTGCAGATATGATGATGACGACATGTGAAAATGTCAGAAGACTTTAAGTCTTGGGATGTACTGAAGCTCAGTCATCTTCAGTATACCACTTGGTAATGGCCTTAAGGCCAAAATTGCAGTTGCGAAAATCAAAACTTTGTACGGTCAATGGCAAATATAATGTCTTTTAAAAAGTAGATTTATGTAAGGAGTTACTGAGAGATACAGGAAAAAAACAAACAAACAGAACCGGTGATAGACTAGAATGGAAGATGTAATTATGACTATAATGACAATGAAATGGTTCCTGGGTTCGATTCCCGGCAGGGTCAGGGATTTTCTCTGCCTCGTGATGATTGGGTGTTGTGTGTTGTCCTTAGGTTAGTTAGGTTTAAGTAGTTCTAAGTTCTAGGGGACTGATGACCATAGATATTAAGTACCATAGTGCTCAGAGCCATTTGAACCATTTTTGACAATGAAATGGAGGTGGCTGGAACATATAACTAGAAAAATAGTTTGTAAATGGGACAAGGCTACCTTTGCTGAATCCCAAGAGTTAAGAAATGAGTGACTTCCTGACCCAACAGAAGGTAGGCAGACATTAGAAAAAATGGAGAAATGTGGAGAAGAGCTTTATCCAGCAGTGAAAGGCAAGTGGTTGATGATGATTGATGATGCTTGATAAGAAAAATTCGGGAACTCAGTTGTTCAGTTTACTTTGTGCCTCTCTTCCCTATTTAAACTGATTTCAAAATTTGCTACACCATTTATAATAATGCAGTCATCATCCTACAATTACCTCCCCAATATACTAAAATGCCTTACTTTAGCCTTTTCATTTGGGTCTTCCGCTTCCTCAGTTTCAATTCTTTCATTTTCCTTATTAATGCACAGAATGTGTGTTTTATTCAGATCCCTGCATTTCTGCATTAGTTGTCATAAATGGCTTTTTGAAGTTTTGCAATCTTGAGTTTTAATTCCATTTTCTTATAATTATACATCAAAGAGGTTTACATATGCATACAACTGTTAATTTGACAAAGTTCAACAAATATTAATTTTTTGAAAAAAAAAAAGAAACTTTAAGTCTTGAAAGTTTTAATATGGATCCAGATTACACAAAGCTTAAGTGCTGGCTGTGAATAAGCCTATAATACATTGCTCTATTTAAATTACAGGTACTACAACAAAGTTGCTCAAAATAAATTCTGTTGTGCTTGTGTATTGCAGGTTACATTCATTGGATTTCATCTATATTAGTGTACTATATAAGATTTAACAGTACTGCTATTTGTACATCAGCATCAGTTTTTATTATAGCTATTCCTTGGTATTAAATTAGAGTCCTATTTTCCTGGATTTTCCTGGTTCATAATGTGTTGATCCAGGGTGTCAGACACCCATCTCCTCACACTCTAATTTGTCTTAGAGCCAAAGAACAGAATAACATGTAGGAATGTATCTGAAATAGTATTAACATTCCTATTATCATTCCTATCTGACATTCTCATTTATCATATTATTTTTCTTGTAGAAGTGGTTAGGACTTTAACTGTATTTCCTTATAAGCTTTTTTTATTGAATTGTTCACAAACCTCTATGATTATGATATTTTCTTGTTACCTTTGCAACACGAATCATTTATCATCACATTAACAGCCAAAGTAATAATGATAGTTGACTCTATCAACAAGTTGTGCAATTGCTATTGGACTTTGTCGTGGGTATGTTTCAAAATGTTTAGGATTTTCTCAGTATTCTGCTTTACACTCAGGAGCATCATGTTGAAGACTTTTACAGTAGACCATAGAGCTGTATTCTGAACATTGGAGATGTGTGCAAAATTTTGAGATAGAATTATTTCCTGTTTAATAGCTTTATTATATTTTTTAGTACTTCACCATTTTTATTCCCCCCCCCCCCCCCTTTTGTTCATAGTCTTTTGTTCCCCTTCCTTATGTATGATTTTTCAAATATCTGCTCTGCCACTTCCATATGCTAATATGTATAAATTTAATTTGTTGCTACCATTTCAGGGTTGATTTCCCAGATACTTCATAAATCCATAAAATCTGTTAACTAGCAAATTGTGTTCATTCTATTGTTATTAAAAGTATGTTACGCCTTCCATTATTTGCATTCCTCCCAGAACTTTCCAGTATTGTATTAACACAGTTCTCTGCTACTCCTATCTAATACTCACCATAAATATGATTATACTTATCATACTCTCCTTGTATCTGTTTAAGGATGTGTTTCCCACATTTTCTTTTCACTTTCTCATTTCTTTACCTCATAAATATTTCTTATGTTTGGCAAATAATTAGTATTTCTTGCAGACCAGTTATGTGCCACACAATTACACTTAAATAATTGATGTTGTAATATGTTAATACTTATCATTTTGTTCTGATTTTTCCTTCTTCAAGTTTATCATGATTATGCTGCTCTCAGCACACTGTTCGCCTTGAAAATCAAAGCAGCTTTCCTCATTGCTGCATTTATAATTGGCATAGCATGGTTCTACAAGGCATATGGTTTTGGATACAAATGCCATTATGGATATAATCATCATGATCGTTTAGGTGTGCATCGTGCACCTTATCAGACTGGCAGAGAAATGGATACAAGTTTCATTCAAGATATTGCTAACAGGTGATTTACATTATTTCTAGAACAACAGACAGTTTTAGAGGAAATATATAAACATTATTTTTTCTTTGGTTTACAAATTCAATTTATTTTTTCGGAAAGTATCTTTCAATACTGTGTTAAGAGCTTTTTACTGCTTTGTGTGTTACAAGAGTCACAATAATAGTTAAGTATAATTTTTAGTTTTATGAAGTTGGTTTCTTGTATTTTCTTATGTCAGATATTAAATTTCTAGATCTGTAGTACACTATGTATTCATTATTTTTGACAGCAGTATTGGATGTTCTCACAGTGTTGTCACACTGTCATACAAAGACTTTACAGAACTGCTGACAAATAGCACTATTTGTTAAAGACATAAACACCTTATTCATGTCTTCAAAGTCACTCATACTATACATTTTTCAAACCAGTAAGTTAACTGACATGCAAAGGTTTCATTGCTAATAGTTAAAGCTGTAATCGTATAAAGCTTACATTATAAATTATGAGACAGGATTGGTGGCCAGTGCATACCTTCAGTACATGAAATATTTAGTTCTGGTGACATGTAAAAGCAAAAGTAGCTTTCAGAACTATTAATTCCTTCCTAGGTAAGTGGAAAAGTATGGTTCGTGGAAGGTTGAAAAGGGAAAGCATGTCACTTAAATGATATTGTTGGTGTAGTCTCCAGTGTAAAGACTGGATTCATGCAGCTTTCTATGCTAATCTATTTAGTTAAAGTCTCTTGATTTCTGTATAACTGCTACAACCTACATCCATTTGAATCTGTTTACTGTACTCATGACTCAACCTTCTTGTACAATATGTGAAAAATTTAAATAGTTTATACAATTAAGGCCAAAATAAGAAATGTGTACATTCGATTTATCTGTGTGTGTCCGTATAATCAAGGCCAAAAGTATGAAATGTGTGCGTGTAAAATTTATTTGTGAAATGTTGTTCCCATATGTTAGAGTTATATCGCTATATACTGAAAACCATACAACAGCTTTTTCTGTTAAACTTTTTTGCAAATTATTTGACTTGTCCTATATCATTATGTACCCCTGTACAGTGTATGATTCACAGTACCAATATATATACAATACAATTTTTACCCTCACACATCCCTCTCCTACCAAATTGAGCATTCCTTGATGCCTCAGGGTGTGCCCTATAAACTGATTCCTTCTATTTAGTCAAGTTGCCCCAAACATTTTTTTTCTCCCCAATTCAGTAAATTTCTTTAGTTGTTTGTTCTACCCATCTAATCTTTAGCTTTCTTCTATAACATCACAGTTCAAAAGTTTCGAGATCTTGTCTGAACTTCTCATCGTCCACATTTCATTTCTGTGCAAGGCTACATTCCAGATAAATACCTACAGAAAAGACTTCCTAACACTTAAATTTATATTAGGTACTAACAGATTCCTATTTTCAGAAATTCTTTTCTTGCTGTTGGCAGTCTGCATTTTATATGCTCTGTACTTCAACCATCCTCAGTTATTTTGTTCCCCAAACACCTAAGCTAATCTGATATTTTAGTGTCTCACTTCTCAATGTAATTCCCTCAACATTGTATGATTTAATTTAGTTACATTCAATGAGCCTTGTTGTTCATTTTATAATCTCTTTCCAAGACACTATTGATTCCACTCAACTGCTCTTCCAAGTCTCTTGCTACCTCTGGATGAAATACAGTGTCATTGGCAATCTGTTTTTATTTCTTCTCCTTGAACTTCAAATCCTTTTCCAAATTTCTCCTTGGTTTCTTTACTGCTCAATCAGTGTACAGATTGAATAACATTGGAGTCAGCTACAACCCTGTCTCAATCCCACTTTCACTATGGCTTCCCTTCCAAATCTATTGACACTTGTGACTGTAGTTTGGTTTCTGTACATGCTGTAAATAAGTTTTCACTCCCTGTATTTTATCTCTACTACCTTCCAAATTCCAGAGAGTATATTTCAGTAAACATTGTCAAAAGCTTCCTCTAAAAGTATAAATGCTGTCAATGTAGGTTTGCCTTTCCTCAACTTGCTGACATATGGTCAATATTGCCTCACATGTTCGTACAGTTCTCTGGGACACAGATTGATCTTTCCGGAGTCACTTTTGACCAGGGTAAATACACTCCAAGATAAAAAAAAGATGCACCATGAAGTATTATGCAAATTGGTAACAAATTGATATACATAGAAATATCAAGGGAAAATACAAAATTGTAAACTTTGGCAGCTGACAGATAAATGTATGACACTGCAGCACAATTTCACCTCATGACTGTTAAGGATAGTAAACAGGGGACATGTTGATACCAGGGTATAAAATACTTGTGCATTTCATTCCATGTACTCAGTTGGACAGTAACTATGCCTCGCAGATAGGTGCCTGAACAGTACATGCAGATGTCGGCAATTGAGAGAGGATGTGTAGTTGGGCTGAAAAAGCCAATTGAAGTAGTCAGTGAATTGATCAATATTTGAATAGGACTATTGCTACTGTTTGATGATGTTGATAGGAACCATGGCTGAACACGGTGTCAAGAAGAAAGCGGTTAACCTAGAGAGACAACAGGACGAGAGAACTGAGAGACTGTCACATAGGCACTCGGAGCCCCAGATCCACCATTATAATTAATATGACATGCAACTGGTGCTTCAGTAACCACAAGGACAATTAATAGGCATCTCACAAAAAAGGGGCTGAGCTCATAGCACCCCTTGTGCTGGCTATCTTCATGCTCTGTAAACCAACAAGCTGATTTATATCGGTATTGTAATCTCTTTGACTGAAGTGGTATTGTCTTCAGTGATGAGACCTACTTTGACTTGAGCCCTGATGATCAGTGAGGACAAGCCTGGAGGCATGCTGGACTGTGGTAGGATACCAATCTGAGCCAGTATTGATGGTCTGAGTTGCCATTTCATTTCCTAGCAGGTCCCCTTTGGTTGTTATCCACGGCACTCTTCCAGCACAGCAGTATGTCAATGATATTCTATGCCCTGTTTTGCTGTCCTTCATGGAAAGCTGTCCTGGGCTTACACTTTAGCAAGATAATGCCCACCCACACAGGGTGAGAGTTTTTTCTACTGCTTATATTCATGCTTTCCAAACTCTACCTTGGCCAGTAAGGTCACCAATCTCTCCCCTATTGAGAATGTTTGGAGCATTATGGCAAGGACCCTCCAACCAGCTCGGGATTTTGGTGATCTGAGATGACAGTTGAGCAGAATTTGGCATGGTATCCCTCAGGCAATCACCTAACAACTTTGTCAATCAAAGTCAAGCCAAATAACTGCTTGCGTAAGGGCCAGAGGTGGACCAACATGTGTTATTGATTTGTTCAGTTTGTGAAGCTCTCTCTCTCTCAAATAAATCATCCAATTTTTCTGAAATTCTAATAACTTGCTTGTGTGTACATGTACATCACATCTACCACTTTCTGTCCCATATTACGTTCTTCGCGAAGTCTGAGGGTATTTCCCCCTGACTCTCACAACTTGCACACCAGATGGAACAGTTTTGTCATAGCTGGGTCTCCGCACTGCCAAATTCTTAACTCAGTATTTTATCTCCCATCTCATCTTCACCTACTTCCTCCTCTCTTTCTATAATATTGTCCTGAAATTTGTTTCCTTTATATAAACCCTTCAAATATTCCACCTTTCAGATTTTCTTCTTTGTTTGATACTGTCTTCCTATCTCAGCTCTTGGTGGTTATGCAACTGCTTCTCTTTTCTCCATAGATCTCTTTAATTTTACTGTAGGTGGTATTTATGTCCCCTCACTGGTTATGCAAGCTCCTCCAGCCTTGCATTTGTTCTCTAGCATTTCCTGTTTAGCCATTTTACATCTTCTGCCAGTCTCATTTTTCAGACGTCTGGATTCCCTTTAGCTTGCTTCATATGCTACATTTTTATATTTTCACAGTTCATTAATTACAAATATATTCAATAGATCCTGTTATCCAAGGATTTCTACTAGGTATTGTCTTTTTACTGATGTGATCCTCTGCTACCTTCATTTCTTCGTCCCTCATAGCTACTTATTCCTCTTCTATTGTATTCCTTTCCACTGTTTCAGATCATTGTTGCCTAATGCACCCTCTTAAAATTTAAACACCTGTTTCTTTCAGTTTATCCAAGTCCCATTTCCTTAAAATGCTTCCTTTTTGCAGTTTCTTCGATCTTAGTCTGAATAATTACAAACAGCCTAGAGGTATCTAAATAGGCACTACCATTAAAGAAACACAATCTGTAAAATTACATGTGTATATCAGATGAAGTAATTAGGTGTTTAGCATCAATAAATAGCTATGTTGCCTATCATGCAATCATAGCCCATACACATACACATAAGTCTTGAGATTTTATACTGACTCAGAGTTGACATTTTTTTCTATATGGTTGTGAATGAATCTTTTTACTCACTTTTTAATTCTATGACAAACTTTACTTTCTTGTATCATCTTACTTAACTGAATCCAGTACAGGTTGCAAAGAATTTTACTCGATTGTTTTAAAGATTTAGAAGATCAGACCATAAGTAACTACTAACTCATAAATGTAACATATTACGCATAAATAGATGCATGCAAAGACTCATTATTGTGTGACTTCATTATTGTTAAACAATCATTGGAAAACTACCAAATTATTAGACAGAATTGCTAGCCAGTGATTTCCGACAAATTACCTAGTTTTCAGAACTAATGGCCTACTGGAATCACACAATGCAGTCACATCCATTTAATTTCTAAATGTGTGCCTATAAACTGATTTAAAATGGAAAAAAACTACATAAAGCTAATCACATGAAAGGCGGATGCCAGACTGAATTCATTGGAGTAGTCTACTCACAAAGGCAGTACCTTTTAACACCGCCCCCCTCCCCTCCACCCCACCCCACCACCACCATTTGACCAAATATTGTTTGTGTTTGTCAGTCTGGAGTCCCCACCAGATATGATTCATAGAGGAACTAGAGCAGATCCAAAGCAGAGCAGCATGTTTCATCACAGGTTAATCTAATTAAGTGTGAAAGAGGCACAGAGATGTTT
This sequence comes from Schistocerca gregaria, assembly GCF_023897955.1. Classification (NCBI taxonomy): domain Eukaryota; kingdom Metazoa; phylum Arthropoda; class Insecta; order Orthoptera; family Acrididae; genus Schistocerca; species Schistocerca gregaria. The sequence goes on from NC_064920.1 coordinate 442,134,660, forward strand.
CATCCAACTCCAATGTCAGATGCTACACAGGAGGCATCATGCACAACAATATGGTTTACTGTTAAAATCTCAAGAGCATACATTCCTAAAAGAGTCAGCCAATATATTAATTTCTCCTACATATGTCTTGCTTAAAGACCACGAAGGGAAAAATCAGAGATTTTTGAGCCCGTACTAAGACTTACCAACAACATTTCTTCCAGCGGGCTTTCCACAACTGGAACAGGAAATGAAAAAGTGACTGTGGTACAAAAAGCACCCTCTGACAGGTGCCATAAGGTGCCTTGTGGGATATAGACATTAGCATATGTCAGTAATTAAGTAGAATGGCATCATGACAGAGAGATCATCTGCCTTTTTGCTGTAATCTGCTGCTGCAGATTAGTAGACACATGGTCAATATCTGCCAATGGTTCTCACCAGCTTGGCAAATTAAGTTTGCATAGTACATGTGTATATAAGAAAAAAAGTACATTTATATAAGAAAAAAAGTAATTCCATATGACACAGTAAATAAGTTACTCCTTTTTTAAGTTATTGGTTTTGCCCAGTGACATAAATGAAACTTGTTTTCTGGAATGAGTCATTTTAAATATTTAGCTGCTGCCTGCCACTATGGAAGGCATCCACTGTATGAGAGTTATGAAGAAAATAAATTGTACATCAAAACACTGTATAATAAATGGAGTAAGCATATTATGTAACTGAAACTGGTTCAAGCAGAAATTGATAAAGAAAATAGAAGTAAAGAGAAGTTTAAGAATTGAAAGCTATTGCAGACACAATAGTCAAAAACTGTAATTAAGTGTTTGGGGATGAAACCACAGAAAGACTTCGAAATTGATTGCAAATAAAATAAACAATAAACACGTCAGAGGAAACAGAGAATGAAAATAACCTGTGTGTTTCAAAACCAAACTCAAATAATTCAGCAAGGCCTCTCTGATAAATAATTGATTATAGCCTAATAAAAAGTTGGTGTGTATATAGACGTGAGTCATTGCATAATGTGTTTTCTTTTTTTAGGATTGATATTACAGATCTGGCATTCAACATTATGAATATTGATAATACAGCATGCAGAAAGAAGTTTGTCTGCAGTGTTACAGAGCTTACTGATAAGCAACCTCTTCTACAAAATGTTATAAGTTATTTCAGGTAATGTTACCATGGTAGTTTCCAGATAAATATTTTTCTGATTCATTTATTATTTGGATACAAGTAGCTGCAATGTCATTCAGTTCACAATCACAAAAGAGGCAAAAAGTACATTTCTGATGCCAAATAGTGATACCTTGGTGTCAACTTTGTTTCAATACCACCCATCTGGCAAATTACTTATTACATTTAGTGGGCTACCTCACTGTTTCTTGGCTTTCACATATGAACTTCTTTCTATTGTTTCTGTCTTTTAAGTTTTGGTACATATACATTGCATTTAGGAATTCATGACACACACCATGAGTTGCATCTTTCTCCAATTCTAAACATTCATTTCATGGTGCAGAGAACAGTTCCCTACAGCTATGACTAGGCTACTATTAAATGACTTTTGTTAGATCTGATTTTTATTCTATATTTTTAATGTTCTTTCTCTGAAATATAACAAGTATTAGAAAGGCTAAGAAATAATGTGTCTTATTTATGTCATCATCTAGAAACCCATACTTCATCTTAAAGCTTGGTAGTGGTTGTACCATTCAGATACCGATAATGTTCTTTATACCTAATTGAGGGCTTTTTATTATTTTAATAACTTTTGCTGCCCCAAGATCAGATACCTGCAAAATCAGTTATTGCTCTTCATCAGTCAGTTTATTACAACCATTCACTTCAAAGTAATCACTGTGCAGAATGCAGATATCACCTAGATGAATGGGTGTAGTTTATCACACTAATGAATGACTGATAAGTATCTGGTGTTATGATGCTTAAATGTGTTTCTCAAGTGCTGAGCATACATTGCATTGGTCCTATGGAACAAACATGACAATTGAGATATGTGCCCAGTTTCATAACTTCTATTTGTATCATGGCACAGTGGAACATGATAACGATCAGTTTCATGTCAGATTTTCACAGTGATTAGTTTTTAATTCATAATACTCTCTCATAACACTATGCACGAATTGGAAAATTCATAACAGGACCACACAACATAGTTCAGACCTAAAAGAAGTGTTGCTTGTAAAACAAAAAAAAATGATCATTTGTTTTTGGAAGTTAACAAAATTTTCCATTTTACATACGACTTTAATAAATGATCATATTTGTGTGGTCTACCATACATCTTAAATGGTGATGACACTTGCTCATGAAGTGATGTACACAGCTACACTATTATGAGTAAAATGCAAGAGCTGGTCATTATAATGCGGCTCTTCTTTCTGAAGAATAGTATAAAATTCCTTTTACCGTAATTTAGTAATTTCAAGCATCAGTCTTCATGAGAATTCAGTCTGTTTTAGATTCCAATGGTGTCCCTGTACCTTAATATACAGGGTGTTACAAAAAGGTACAGCCAAAGTTTCAGGAAACATTCCTCACACACAAATAAAGAAAAGATGTTATGTGGACATGTGTCCGGAAACGCTTAATTTCCATGTTAGAGCTCATTTTAGTTTCATCAGTATGTGCTGTACTTCCTCGATTCACCGCCAGTTGGCCCAATTGAAGGAAGGTAATGTTGACTTCGGTGCTTGTGTTGACATGCAACTCATTGCTCTACAGTACTAGCATTAAGCACATCAGTACGTAGCATCAACAGATTAGTGTTCATCACGAACGTAGTTTTGCAGTCAGTGACATGTTTACAAATGCGGAGTTGGCAGATGCCCATTTGATGTATGGATTAGCACGGGGCAATAGCTGTGGCGCGGTACGTTTGTATCGAGACAGATTTCCAGAACAAAGGTGTCCCGACAGGAAGACGTTCAAAGCAATTGATCGGCATCTTAGGGAGCACGGAACATTCCAGCCTATGACTCGTGACTGGGGAAGACCTAGAACGATGAGGACACCTGCAATGGAAGAGGCAATTCTTCATGCAGTTGGCGATAACCCTAATGTCAGCGTCGGAGAATTTGCTGCTGTAAAAGGTAACGTTGACCACATCACTGTATGGAGAATGCTATGGGAGAACCAGTTGTTCCCGTACCATGTACGGCATGTGCAGGCACTATCAGCAGCTGATTGGCCCCCACGCGTACACTTCTGCGAATGGTTCATCCAACAATGTGTCAATCCTCATTTCAGTGCAAATGTTCTCTTTACAGATGAGGCTTCATTCCAACTTGATCAAATTGTAAATTTTCACAATCAACATGTGTGGGCCGACAAGAATCTGCACGCAATTGTGCAATCACGTCACCAACACTGATTTTCTGTGAACGTTTGGCCTGGCACTGTTGGTGATGTCTTGATTACGCCCCATGTTCTTCCACCTACGCTCAATAGAGCATGTTGTCATGATTTCATATGGGATACTCTACCTGTGCTGCTAGAACATGTGCCTTTACAAGTATGACACAACATGTGGTTCATGCACGATGGAGCGCCTGGACATTTCAGTCGAAGTGTTTGTACACTTCTCAACAACAGATTCGGTGACCGATGGATTGGTAGAGGCGGCCCAATTCCATGGCCTCCACACTCTCCTGACCTCAACCCTCTTGACTTTCATTTATGGGAGCATTTGAAAGCTCTTGTTTACGCAACCCCAGTACCAAATGTAGAGACTCTTCGTGCTTGTATTGTGGATGGCTGTGATGCAATACACCATTCTCCAGGGCTGCATCAGCACATCAGGGATTCCGTGCGACGGGGGGTTGATGCATGTATCCTCGCTAACGGAGGACATTTTGAACATTTCTTGTAACAAAGTGTTTGAAGTCACGCTGGTACGTTCTGTTGCTGTGTGTTTCCATTCTATGATTTTTGTGATTTGAAGAGAAGTAATGAAATGAGCTCTAACATGGAAAGTAAGCGTTTCCGGACACATGTCCACATAACATATTTTCTTTCTTTGTGTGTGAGGAATGTTTCCTGAAAGTTTGTCCGTACCTTTTTGTAACACCCTGTATGGGTGTTCTTATTGTTTTGGGTGGTGCTTGTCTTTGCCCCTTAAATCTAATGAATGTTCAGTTTTTTGTATGGCTCACATATCTGTCATTATTTTTCCACTATTATTTCTGTAAACAGCAAGGAGCCTGTAAAATGGCTGCATTTTAAATTTGTATTGCACATATTTTATATAATAAAACAAGTGAATATTCTAATATTTGCAGGGGAAATCTGGAACAATATGGAAATACAAGCCATGTTACAAATTCAACCAGAGATTGCAATGCCATGTTCCCCAGCTGCTCACAGAACTTCTTTCAGCTACAGCAAACTGCAGGAACTGATACAATAATTATGTTGCCAAGCAATACCTGAGAAGCAAAAAGGCAGAGATACTGAATATAATATTCACACTTCTTTACAGAGGATAAAAATCCACAATGTTGTACAATAAGCTAGTCATAGCACAAATTGATTAAATGATGTTTATTTATTTATTTCTGTCTTGGAGTGTGTCCTATTTAATTCTGAAAAAAAACCACAATTCCTTTAAGTATTTCTCTTTTCTGGATGAAGGAACCACTGGTTCCAAATGCTTAGCATTCATATGATGTTTTTACTAATTGCCCACTCCAGGAAGACACTCAGCATGGTGATTGACAGATAAAAGAAAACTGATAAGTCACAAACTGTGAATTACTGGATTGTTTCGGTTACTACCAACCTCAGCCAAGCATACAACACAATGTGTTCTGACATTGTTGTCACCATTATGTTTTGCATATTGTGTGATATTAACTCCATGTGCTATAACTGATTTCATATAAGAAAGCAGACTACTTGCTAAACTCAGTGCTGCCTGTTACTGAAGCCAGGCTAGGCTGGCAGTGAGGGAGGAATGTTAGGCTTTTAAGTACCTTTGATTTGTAGCAATTAAGCTTGCTCCATCAGGCACCACATCATGTGCCTTCTAGCAGTGGAAGAACAGTGAGCGTGCCTTTATCTTCTGCTAGTTGGTAGACAGATACATTCCCATTTGTAACTGATATTAGTGTATGTGATTTTTTAAAATTTTTACATACCCTATTGTGTCTTTGATGTGCTTGATAATCAGTAAAGAATAATACTGAAACTTCCTGGCAGATAAAAATTATGTGCCGGACCAAGACTCGCCTCGGGAGCTATGCCTTTTGCGGGCAGGTGCTCTACCGACTGAGCTATCCAAGCACAACTCATGACAGCTTTAATTTTGGCAGTGCCTCATCTCCTAGCTTCTCAGAAGCTCTCCTGAGATACTTGCAAGACTGGCACTTCTGGAAAAAAGGATATTGTAGAGACATGACTTAGCCATAGCCTGGGGTTTCCAGAACACTCTGTAGCCGAGTGTGCACTGATATGAAACTTCCTGGCAGATTAAAACTGTGTGCCAGACTGAGACTCAAACTTAGGACCTTTGCCTTTCATGGGCAAATGCTCTACTGACTGAGCTATCCAAGCATAACTCATGACCGGCCTTCACGGCTTTAATTCCGCCAGTGCCTCGTCTCCTATCTTTCAAACTTCCTGGAAGCTTCTGCAAAACTTGCAAGACTAGCACTCCTGGAAGAAAGGATATTGGGGACATGACTTAGCCACAGTCTGGAGGGGGGGGGGGGGGCGGGGAAGGGGGGTGTTTCCAGAATGAAATTTTCACTGTGCAGCAGATTTTATGCTGGTATGAAACTTCTGAGTTCGCATCTCGGTCCGGCACACAGTTTTAATCTGCCAGGAAGTTTCATACCAGTGTGCATTCTGCTGCAGAGTGAAAATTTAATTCTGAAAAAATAATACATCTGCTTGGATAATAAAATATGTGTGATTGTGTATACTCCGGTTTTCACAAATTATGAAGAAATCACAGACAGCAACTACTTGGTGAAATTTTAAAAAAATCATACAAAAGTTGAGAAGGTCATTACCACACAAATTTTAGAAAAAACTTACACATGAAAGAAACCAAGAGAATACCAGTGTCCTTGTGTCGGCTGTACTTGGTGTTCAATTGTATGTTCTCTGACTTAGTTAAACTATATCAAGGCATTACAAAAAAAGAGATACTGTGGCAAAAAACAATTTGGGGAACTGCAGATTAGTGCAGATATTTAGGTGCGGCAGGTGGTTATAAGTTTGTCCTGTTGTACAAAGACTGTCCTAATAATTTCTAATTAAAGATTCATCCTCCATCTTAGTTCACCCAGGCTGGACAAGACCTATGACAGATAATGATGATCTATATTTTGTGTTAAGCACTGGAAGGAACAGTACAGCAGAGCCAAAAATTATGCCCACTGCCTACCATAAGACTGAATGCTGCCTGGTGCTATTGGGCGCATGACCTTGTTCATGGAGCAGAGATGCCTAGGAATCATTCCGAAGACAACACAGCCTGTAAATGAGGAACACCATTGACATAAGCAACTCTGATAAAGTGTAAATTTTTATTGCATAGCAACTAGGAACAGATATCTCAGAAATAGTGAAGCTGGTTGTCTGCTTGCAAACATGTTATTGTTGTTAGCATATGTGGAAAATTCTTGAGATGTGGTTAACCCACAAGTAGGTAATAAGGTGTTGTATGTCCATGCCGCTTCACAGATGTCAGAGGCTTGGCTGCTCTGTAAAGTAGAATAGGTAATGATCTGTGGCTGATACGATGACAGAGTACACTGCTGGTGCAGATATGAGTGTTTTAGAGTACATTGTTCAGTGCACACTACTGAATATGGGGCTCCATTGCAGGTGACCTCTGTGTGTTACCATACTGGCCAGACATCAGCATCAAATATGACTGCATAATGTATGGAATCATTGAAATTGGACATAGTATCAATGGAAAGGTGTCAACTGATCAGATCAATTACACTTCCTGTTACACAATGTCAGTAGTAATTCAGTATTAATGTATTGATATGCTGTCATCCAGGTGAACAGCTGCTCAAAAGATGCATTACACTTGAGGTTCCATAGGACCTCTGGTAATAATCAAAAGGCACCGTGACAGCTGGGGATTACATGAAAATTATTGCGGACCACCTGAATACATCCAAGCTTGATGTTTTCCTCAACAGCAATGGCATCTTCTTTCTGGATAATGTCCATTTCAGAAGGCCAGTATTGTGCTACAGAAGTTTGAAAAGTGTGGTTTGGAATTCACATTGATGTTTTGCCTCTCAGATTCATCTTATCTGAATCTGATGGAACACATGTGGAACATTATTGATCATCAGCTACACATCTACAAACCATTGCACATAATTATGTGACCTGTGCATGGACATCCATTTCCACAGACATACAGAAACATGTCAATGACTTAATGGTTCTATGCCATGGAGAATCACTGCTGTATTGCTTTCCATAGGTGCACCATTGTTATATTAAGCAATTGATCATAATGTTTTGGCTCATCAGTTTATATTTCATTGTACTGGCACCACCAGTGAGCATACTCTCAAAAAGAAAAGAAAAAAAGGGGGGGTGAGAGTGTGAGGGGGCTGTTGCACATTTTAAAAATAGTGCAAATGGACTGTTATTCATTTACAGTACTAGTCGTCCGTAAAACTATATAGCAAGCACTAAGGAGAGTTACAGATTATTTATGCTGATAGATGAAAACAAAGTTTTGATGTATAATCCTTTCATATGACTTTCTTGTAAAATTCCTTTCAAAACATTTGTAATATTACTCCTAATTTTGTGTGTTCTTTGGACAAGCATGTTCACAGACTATTTGTGGTGTACATTTATTCATCAAGGAAGTATCAAATTATGAAGGAGCTGTAAGATGATCACAAAATCTATGCCAGAAATCACAGTAAAATAAATATATTGATAAAGTTGTGAACCAACGTACTGTAGAATAAGTAAATTTAAATGTTAATAGCATCTGTGAGCAATGACACTGAATCAAAAAATTGTTGTATTTCATAATGGAATACTGCCTGTGAAACTGCTGCACTGCTCTGGGCAGTGGAAATTTGAGTTCTTATGGAAACTTACAGACTGTTGTTCTTCCCACACACCATTCATGAATGGAACAAGAACAAGAGATGGTGCTGCCTGAAGCATTCTTCAGATTAACAGGTAAGCGTCTTGCAGTAGTGACAACAGTCCAATGAGCATATTATGCAATAAAAGAGATTTGATGTATTGCAAATGCTTTACACCCTGATCACAATCCGTGCCACTACAAAACTATCAGAGGTTAGTTTCCTGATTATTGATGCATTCAACAAGAATCATGATGTAAGATAAGACAAAGACCTGAACCAATGTACCTAAGGTTCCAAAGGACGTAAGTACACACACAGTGGTTAGCAGTGAATTTGACTGAGCTTGCACAAGTTAAAGGTTACAAGAAAAAATTTCACATATATTCTCAGGATTTGATGTTTTCCATAAAAGTATTTTGTTTGTAATTAATAGGTCTGAATATGAGGTGTAATCTGATAAAGGAAAATCCATATTACATGTACCTGTTCATTGCCAATAAAATTATTGAACTTCATCAAAAGAATGTGTGCCCATTTCGAAGGTCACACAGTATACTAACAGTAAGTTTAATAAGCTACTTTCAAGAGAATATTAAACTCTAAAGGGGGCGCGAAGGGTGGGGGGCAGGAAAATTGTAGGAATACTTCACTTCCAAAGATTTTGGCATAAAAAAATCATATGCAAAAATCTGTAATTCCCTAGAGAATCCATAATGATTAGTATTAGCTGCATCATATCCATTTCTCAGACACACAAAGCACCTTGTCAGAAAATCTGAAGAAAACTGTTTTAGAAAAGTGCTGAAATATACAAGAAACCCAACTGCAACAGAGAGACAGACATGTATTATAATGTGTTCCAGACACAACACAGTGACTTTTGTTCCCAGAATAAGGAAAATGTATTGTACGGGAGATGATCATTATGGCGAGCTAATCGCGACCCTCCCCCCTTTTCAAATACTGGGGGATGGATGAGATATGATTTCTGACCCCCTTCCCCCCCACACACATACACAAATATTTATGTAGAGAGAAATCACCATCTACATGCGAGGCAGCAAGACAAAATGTTTTTTGTTTTTTTTTGTACATCAGCAAATATGCAATTACTTTTTCAGTTGATAGCAATCTTTGTTTATAACTGAATCAAACTTCACATCCTTGAAGCCAATGTTAAATGCCCTATAACTATTTTCTGTCCTGATCTGATGTAAGGTTCCTTGAAAGAATGAAATATCTTGTAAATCAGGGTGGTTTGTGTCTTATGTGTGACTTCATTATGAAGAATTACAGTGCCCTTTCCTATGGTAGGACTGCATTAGATTTGTCCACATAGGCAGCAATAGGAAACCAAAGGATGGCTTTTCTTAAAGATGGTTTCTGTAACTGGAAGAAAATTCCAGAAAAGTTCAAAATATACAAGAGGCATTTTCCTTGAGAGTTCATCACAGTTATTCAACAGTGTGAAAATAACATGCCAAAATAGTATGCCTACTCACATGATATCTACTGACTTATCAGGAGAAATCTAGAATTGCTTTATTATTATCAGTCCACTCAGGTTCCTGGATAGAACAGGGAAAGGACTGAGAGGTCATGAAATTAATACAAGAAACCTCAGGACACTTCTCAGTGAGAGGAAGCATGACTTAAAAGAACAAAAGATCTGGCTGAAAAGCCACATCACTTGGTTGGCACAGTGATACAAAACAAAATATTGGAAATTAAGTCTCACATGATTCAGCAAGGCAGTGTGCACTAAATTTAAAAAAAAAATCCATTTTATGGAATAATGGCAAATTCAATGGTGGATGTGGCTGGCCAGGAGCAGTTCATTCTTTGTGTAAATTGCACTCAGAGCAAAAGAATTTTGTCTGTTTATTCAATTCACTGGACTCCAGTGCACTATTGCTGGCAATTACCACCAAATGTATCTTCTTAAGCCTAGGAATTCAGTTTTTTTGTACCCATTCTTTCAATTGCTGGTGCATTTTCTTCAAGATCAGCCAAAGAGCTTTTACATCCACTGCATTAATCATTTTTTGGATCTTGCACTACAGGAAGTTTCAAGAAACTGTGATACAATTTGCATTGTCTTGCTAACTATGAAAGATATCTCAAATATAATTCTAGAAGATGCAAAAAGGAAACATGTGTATGCAGATGTATGTTCTGCTACCATCTGGTGTTGACAAGAGGAATCCAAATTTGAAAGTTCAGTGGTTCATACCAACGTGTCCAATGTGAATAGTTGTAAGGTAAAATCTTTCATACATTTTATCACGTTTTAGACTATGTATTGGATACTACAGTACTAAAGCAAGTCTAGATGTTTGCATGCTCAAAGCTAGGCATGTAAAATATCTAAATTAAGAAATAAACATTGGGATATGTACTGTGAAATCTATACTTATAAAATTATATAATGTTCTGTTCATATTCTCACATGTTAAAGCTTTCTGACTGACTGTAATTTCAACTATCTAAATATCTAAAGATAACTTTATGAGAAGCAATTCAATAGTGGCTAACACTTGACTTACTTTGCCAGTGACCACACCTTGTGTAAAAAAAAAAAAAAACTGAAAGGCTAGCTAAACTATTACAGAATACAAATTGGTTCATAATCAAATGAAACATTTAGATTTAAAAGTTGCATATTTGTGAAATTTCATTCCTTTTGATTCATTCCTTTTAATTTGCTCACTGGCAAGCTTATAGGATGGAGTGACACAATGCTGTGTAATTCCTGTTAGAACTATTGGTTGGATTGAACTACAAGTATTAAATACATAAAGTGAATCTCAGTTATTTGTACAAAAGTCATTGCCTTTTGCTAATGTAGCTTAGAGAATGGAGTAATAACAATACACTTTTAACTCTCATTGAAACTGTTGTTTTGGATTAAAATCCAAGTATTAAATATGTAAAATTCTCAAACACACTTAATTCTGAAAAATACACTAGTCCTATTTGGATTTTTGTAAAACTGAAACAATATGTGAAACGTGGGAAGTCTTTTTGCAAGAAAAGTAAAAATTTAAAGTGTAATGTTTTTATTACTATCAAAACAATTTCTGAAATAAAGTTCCTTCCACTGTTAAAAACAGGCACATTAAATTACATTTTCCTAGTTATTGATCATTATGAAGAAGTAATAGATACACTAAATGAAAATTACCAACATCAATTTTATGTTTAATACAAATATGAAAATTTACTGTGAAAATAGACTGAAGTATAATAGTTGTATTGTTCTGGCTAGCACTAAGAGCCAGGAATGAGACACGCTGATGTGATGTGCTAGCAGACAGATGTGTTGTGTAAATGCTCCTTATGCACTGGTACTGTGCAGTGTCAACACTTGTGGTGCAACTTTCACACTTGTGAGAAATATGTGCAGAAATAGGTTCAATATATTATTAAAATTATTGTAATTAACAGTCAGCTTTTTATTTATAGTAGTTTAACATTTTGCTTGTTCCTGCAATGATGAGATTGTGAACCTGAAGATGTTGATTATGTAGTTTGTCTTTGTCGAGAAATAAGATAAGGGTTGTGTCTGTCTGTTTACTTGAAAAGTAATGGAGTTAGTGGTGCTGAACTCTCAACAGATGTGACAACACATGCTAATTCTAGCCAGGAATATGAGTACATGGCCACAATGTCAGGGAAAACTATGACTGGGTTCAGAAAACTGTGGCTATAGTGTAGAATGCACAGAGCTCAGCTACAGATGAAAGATGGCCAGTTCCTGTGCAGCTATACAAAGAACTGGCCACATCTCTAGATAATCCAAATTTCAATGCAACTGGAGTAAAATGTTCTGTGGACATTTTAAAAGCAGCTCTTGCAAATCTGAGAACTGTAGAAGCATCTGATATGCTGCTACAGAAAGCCAAAGATTATTCCACGAACCTAGATCTAAAAGACGCAACTATATTGCTACCAAGAAAAATACCAGCAACACTGGAAATATAAAAACACTGCCTGTGCCTGAAAAATTGTCTCATTGATGAAGATTTAAAAAAGGTGTGTTTGAAATTCTTAATTTCTTTCTGTACAAGATTGGTCAAAGCATAACAATGATGATGGTGGATGGTTCCTGCACATTTGGTTACAGTGGGTGTTTTAGTAAGGCTAGTTGTAGGCTGAAGTTATTTACTCAAGAAGGTCTGGTCAGCATTACAATAACTTCTTTATTGCAGCTTGTTTATAATCATTTTCTTGCAACTGGAAGTAATGATGCTGGACAAGCTGAATACCATAATGTTTACCAGTGTGTCGGTCCCCACCTGCTTACCACATGCCCTGCTGGCGCTTCACCAGATTCTCAGTTTCTCCAGCTAGAGAATGTGTGGCCAGCAGTGGTTGTTGCAACAATGTCTGGCTATGTAATGCCTCAGCCTCCAGAGTGTAAAGGTCTTTGTGACACCTCGACCAGGGCAGGGATGGCTGGACTCTCATGTTGTACTCTGGAATAGTGGCAAAGGATGGGTCTGCCATGGCACCCATATGCTTTGGTGCCAGGCATTGGTTCATGCCCCAGTGATGGTAGATTCATCTGCATTACCAGCGTTGCATGCTTAGCAGCACAGGCTCAATGTCACATAACTGCCCAGCTGTTTGATTACTGAAGTACTGATTCAGATGGGCTTATACACTATTGCTCCCCAATGACTTTGCAGGAGTGGCGGGGTTTGTGTGTTGCACAGAATTATATTGAATGAAGGCAATGACCAGCTGTTGTAACTGTCAGAAGGTTGGGCTGTAACACTTCCTGGTGAATGGCCTGATTTTGTTACATGGTAGGCTGTGATACAGAATCAGTGTTGGCCCACTTAGCATGTGGATCATTGACCGGCACATGGCTGATTCCATTGTGATCTGTTATAATCCTGACACTTCATTTCTGGCTCCAAGTACGATTATAACTTTTTTACTTTACAATTTCTCCTCTTGAAAATAAAGTCAGCTCTTGGATTTGGCCGAGACACAGACACTGGTTTATTTGCACTCCGCATTTCCACCTTCACTTGTAGTGTCACTTTGTGCTTTGCAATATTTACACTTTCTGACTGGCTTCGCAATAGTTGGCTCTATACATGTCATTTTTTCATGGTTCACTTTGTCTTGGTCAAACTGCTTCTTGTTGGTCCTGTTATGGCTAGTTTGAGCCCACAGGTTGAAGATTGGGAGGGATGTTTTTGGATTACTTTTTATTTGAACTGGTAGTATACGATTTCTGTTACTGCTAAAATCTTACAGTCATTTGAGGTTGAGACTCATATAATTATTAATCATTGATGATGTTCAGTATGATACTTTTGTTCAAGATCTAAAAAGTGTTCCATCAATATGTGACAATTTTACACAGCTTACATTTGGTCTAGGAAGGTAAGCAGAGCCGGATCTAACATGTGATTTAGGTAAATTAGATTTCCTGCAGATACAATTTTGAGTGGTATGTTGGGGTTATATTCAGGTTCATAGTTCCTTTTATGGCAGTGAGTTATTGGGAGGTAAGTTTGCATATATCAAGTTAGGTACCATTCAGTAACAACCCCTTATCTTTTAGTTCTATTTGCTGTGTGCCATGTATTGATCTTGCTTGTAACAAGTACAAATAATGACTGTTTGGTTTGCCACAGAATATAACTGGTGTAGCTCTGCTCTTCAGAAAAATTCCTTTTTGTTTGTTTGATATTGTCCTTGCATGTCACTGTACCTTGTCTGGTTATTTATCATGCATCAAAATTTGTCAGATGTGTCTTGTAACTGCAAAATTTTGTGCTCCAGTCCCAAAAATTGCAGTCTAATTGTAGGCTCTATTGATAGTTTGACATTGTCACATCTGTTTGCCATGTAAACATAACACCGTATATTAGAGGACGCACCCTGAGGTCTTCTGCCATCTTGCAACAGCACAGTGGACTTATTATGAAGTTTCTTGTGTTCCTTCTCCTGTTTGTCCAGGTCACGATTCCTGGCACTGAAACTGTTTTTCTCAGCCTCGGTTAGAACCATGTGCCTTAAAGGAAGAGGAAATTCTGTTTTTAGTTTATTATTCTTGCTTGTGGCCTAAGTCCACAGGATTTTTGGGGCATCTGCAGGACTGCCTTGCTTTCCTTGCCTAACCTTTCCTTCTTACCCTTTTCCCCAGATATTCCCCCTCTCCTCTTCTGGAGACACTGCCGACACTGGAGGCAGAATCTTCATGGGTTCCTTAAAAGGATGAATACAACTGGTGTGAAGTATCATGAGGCGAGTTTGAGGTTGCAATTTGATGTTAACAGATGACATTATTTTTGTCATCTGAAAGGGACCCTGATAATGTGTGACAAACTTTTTTGTCTTTCCTTTTGGTACATACAGGTTGGTCATCATGATCCATTGGCCTACATTATAAACAGCTAACACTGCAGTGTTATGGTTTCTGTCTTTTCGTTCCAAAGAATGTTAACAGGTGACATCATTTCTTTCACCTGAAAGAGTCTCTGATATTGTATCACAAACTTTTTTTGTCTTCCCATTTGGTATATGTGAGTTGGTCATCATAACCCATTGACCTGTATGACACAAAGCTAATGCTGCTTTCTTACAATGGGTTCTGACTTGTCATTCCAAGGCTTTAGTATTCATATTTTCCACTTGTCACCAAATAAATTTTAAAGTTTTAGAAAAATTTTTCCCTAATGAAATATCCCTTCTTGGGAGAGGTTAACAAAACTCAAAAGAGAAAAGTATCTTCTGATCAAGAGCCGCTTCAAAGGAGATAGTCCTGTGCTTAAATAGATTTTTGAATTATATGCTCCTATGACCTTCAGAAGCAGAGTGTTCCTTGCATTAAAATGCATATTAATGTAGCAGCTTAGCATTTTTGCAATCATACAATGAACTCTGTCAGTTTGACCTTTTGCCTATGGCTGTGAAGCACTGGCCTGAGGTTTCTTAATGCGCAACAACCAGCAAAAATGCTTCATTAAATCACACACAAAATTTCCCTCTTGGTCAGTTATTACTGTTTCAAGCATTCTGAATCACTTATGCTACTGTCTTTGTCTGCTGGTTTGGAATGGCCATGATAGAAATGGGAGGAGAAAAATGATCGATTATTGTGAGTATGTAATCGTTTCCTGCTGATGTTTTTGCAAGTGCCCCAAGGATATCCATTCCCATAATTTTGAATATTTTATCTGCCTTGGGTTAACTTTGTAGATAATCTGTAGGAGATTCAGGTCTGCCCTTTTCACATAAGGAATACAATCCTTGATATAACAATCAGCATCTTGTCTATGCCTTACTCAACAATAATGTTGTGCTACTCTGTGACACACTCTGCTTTGACTGGCGTGTTTGGCTAAAATCGAGACATAGTCATGCCTCAGTATCTCTTTTGTTAACTTTGCAGGTACTACCAAGTGCAATCCAGTCCTCGTATTTCTGTAAAGCATTCCAGTTTCTGTAGTGAGTTGTGGCAGTCTGATGAACTACTGAAAATCTGACTCACTGCTCAATACTTCCTTTCATTCATCCTTATTTATTCCAGTGCATTCCATGGGCTGAATTTTGCAGCTGAGACCATTTGTGTTTGCATCTGATTTCCTTGGATGATATTTTACTTTGAAATCAAATTCACTGAGGTGCATAACACATCTAGGCAATCTGTAGGGTGGCCAACTCTCCCATATTTCTCAGGATCTCCTGTATGACAACAATATATATATTTTTAATTTCCTGTCTCGCTTGTCAACAACCTGATGCTTCCATATATTTTGCTAGTGAACACTGTTGTAAATATTAATACCACACAGTGCTACCAATAGTTCAAATTGCCTGACTGAATGATCTCTAAAAGTTTTCATATAATAATTGACATTATTCTTAACGTATAATATTTTTTCTATTCAACTTTGTGTGAAAAAAGAGGGTTTGGCTCAAGGTAATGTGAGGAGTTGAGAAAGAATGACATAGCCTACATTTCTAGAGGGGCCCTGAGAGAGGGAGGTTTAGTTGTTTTGCAGTCAGTACTGCCAATCCAAGGACGCATTTATCTTGTGCCGGTCAGCAGTTACGATTTAAATAACACATAGAACTATCAAGGAGATGCAAAACAGAATTATGGAGACCTTCATGATCAGACACACTGGTTACAGTATTTTGAAAAGGAGAGTTGCCACTCCCCATATAACAGAGATTCTGAGATGCAGATAGGCACAACAGAAAGACTGTCACAAATAACCTTTTGGCCAACAAGGTCATTGTCAAAAATAGATCTCTCTCTCTCTCTCTCTCTCTCTCTCTCTCTCACACACACACACACACACACACACACATAAACACAACTCATGTATGTGACTGCAGTCTCTGGCAGCTGAAACTTTGTGTCAGTTCCCCCCCCCCCCCCCCCCCCCTTCCCCCTATCTGCGTCTCAGCATCTTCGCTACATGGTGAGTGGCAACTTTCCTTTTCATAGTATTGTTACATTCCATCCTGGATTTTCCATTGTTTGGTTACAGTAGGTATTTCTCAACTGTATAGCTGCATAGAAATTGTCAGCATAAAGACTGCGACGTTTTCCAAAAGAGGCTCACACGCTTTCACAGTGATAGCCTCGTAGTGACATGCACCTTGTAGTTTGTAACCTTTTCCTTGATCCTGACAGATACGCAAGGAAAAAGTGTAGCCTTCCTCTGTACAAATTTTGTATACTTTTATACCATACTTCTTGTTGGGACATACTGCCTAAAAATCGAAACTTCCTCTCCAAGGAATCATAGATTCATCAGTTAGCATGTATCTTCCAGGGGTTAGCATATTTTGAAAGTTACTCGGCAAGTGTTCAACTAACAACTGTACTTTGTAAGTCCTATTGTTATGTTTCTAGCGGCATCATTATCAGCAAAGTGCCAGCGAGATGGTAATGCTAGAAATTAATCAGAAGACATAGTGGCTTTTCTAACTTTATTTTTGTACAGTGGGTTCTTTGGCCAATAAAGTGAAGTTTCTAGGACCTCATTGAACCCTATAATTAGCATTATGACAATAAACTTGCCTATTTATCCCTCAGAAGCATCAACCTAATTCACCAGTCAAGATCTTTTTGGCCTGGAATTTTGGACAGTTTCTGTGTTGCATGTCTGTCTGTTTCTAACACCATATTGTTAGATATGGATTGTGTTACCAGCAGTTTGTAAACACCAGAAGGGATGTCAAACTTGGTGGAACTATTAACTTCTGAATCACGATTAACAATTACTCTTGTTATATTTTGTCCACTTGGTTTCCAAATTGGGACATCATTTTCATTACCATTATCAGAGTTACATATGGTATTGTGAACCTCATCAGAACAGGAGTCATCATCACTTATAATTAAAATTGGATAGGATCATTGTATCTTGGGGATTGTAAGCTGGATCATCATCACATGCAGGAGACACCATAGTCATGAACTCACTTTCACTTTGGGTAGTAATTCAGATAGTAGCGCATTCCTTCCTCATCTAATGGTGCACTACATCTTTGTTTCCTTATTACTGGCAACCCAGAAGTAAATAGATCCATTTCTAGCTAAATGTGCAATGAAATGTTATTACAGCTTGTGGCCAACCATAATTATTATAGAAGATAAACAATCATGTCATAACCATAAACAATATTTCACTATATACCTTAAAGCAGCTATTCTTGTCTGCTAGCACTAACAAATGATGACATGTCTATTTTAAAGCAGCTTATCTTGCCTACAGACACTGACAAACGACAATGTGTGCATGTTAATGTACAATGATAAGTGCCTGTTTTGTGTAGCATTTGGCACTGAAAGGGTGCAGTACAACTGGGACACAGGGTGACCCAACCAATGGAAAATCACCACAAAAAAGTTATTGAGTCACTGGTGGGCCAAAGAGAACCAATTACATATTTGAATTATTTACCTCATGGTTATGAATTGTAGATTAAAACTAAAGAAACTGCAAAAAGGTGAGAATTTTGTACAGAGTTTCAGGGAGAGCTTAAGGAAACAATTGACAGGAATGGGGGGAAAGCAATACAGTAGAAGAAGAATGGGTAGCATTGAGGGATGAAATAGTGAAGGCAGCAGAGGATCAAGTAGGTAAAAAGACGAGGGCTAGTAGAAATCCTTGGGTAACAGAAGAAATATTGAATTTAATTGATGAAAGAGAAAAATATAAAAATGCAGTAAATGAAGCAGGCAAAAAGGAATACAAATGTTTCAAAAATGAGATCGACAGGAAGTGCAAAATGGCTAAGCAGGGAATGGATAGAAGGCAAATGTAAGGATGTAGAGGCTTCCTGCTTACAGGAAAATTGAAGAGACCTTTGGAGAAAAGAGAACCACTTGTATGAATATCAAGAGCTCAGATGGAAATCCAGTTCTAAGCAAAGAAGGGAAAGCAGAAAGGTGTAACGAGTATATAGAGGATCTCTACAAGGGTGAGGTACTTGAGGACGATATTATGGGAATGGAAGGGGATGTAGATGAAGATGAAGTGGGAGATATGATACTGCATGAAGAATTTGACAGAACACTGAAAGAAGGGAGACCAAGAGATGAATACACTAAGCAGATTCAGAAGGATGTAGGTTGCAGTAGGTACTGAGAGATGAACAAGCTTGCACAGGATAGAGCAGCATGTAGAGCTGCATCAAACCAGTATCAGGACTGAAGACCACAACAACAACAACAACAACAACAACAACATCATGGTACATAAATATATACTTCCGAGCCTTTTGCAGTGCAGAATTTGACATAATAATCATTTTCACAACTTCGGGAAGTTGCCAAAATTCATGCCAATTGGGTGGAAAGAATTGCATTGAGACACATGGTGGGCCAAGCTATAGGACACATGTTAAAACACCGTCCACATAGGTAACATCAGAAATAAGTTACTGCCTATATTAATGCAAGCATTTGTTTCTCAGTTGTCATATAATTATTTTCTATGCCATTAATCTGTCTGGATGCATACGCTATGGGGTGGACGTGTCCATCCATCTACTGACTTAAAATGCAACCTAAGGAAAAACTGCTTGTCACACATGACAAGCAACCATGGGCCCTTGGATTGGAGCAGGTGATATGGCGCCCTCAAGTGGCCAGTGAGGCTAATGAACCCTATGTCAAAGAGAGAAGTAGAAACCCCTTTCACAGGTAAAATGTACAAGCAAATCAGCCAATTTGGTGTCACCCACTAGCACCAGAGCATATCAGCAAGTTTAAGGATTTGCCATAAGGTGGCCAAAATAGGGCAGCACAGTAGGATGTGGCCACTGTGAGATGGGTACTACACTGACAGTGTGGTGGATCCTCATGTCGGAGGACACAGCCGTGGATAAGCCAAGTGTGGTTCATGCAAAATACAAAGCTGACAGAGGGCAGTAGATTCTCTGCCAGAAGCACAAGGGAAGACTGCCACATAGCCATGGGCTCCCCAACAATTGCTGGTGTAGAGTTGACCAAAGGTCTGACCGGGTATCCCCATCTTCAAAGTTGTCATCCTAGTAGCCAACTTGGCCAACTGGTAAGAATGTCTATTCCCTGGGATCCCAAGATGATGAGGGGTCCATACAGACTCCAACTGTCTGGCATGATGGAAGTCATACAGGAGAGCCTGGATAATCACAACTTGAAGACTGCTCAAGAAGACACTGCTGATTACGAATGACTAGCTATTGCATGAATGAAGGTGGCTAAGGGCTTGAGCAATGGCCACCAATTCTGCAGTGAATATGCTGCATCCATTTGGCAGAGAGTGTAGTTCATTGCATTTTGCATGCTGGTTCATCTATTGACCATCGAGACAACAGAGTATATCACATCTGAGCCTGAAAATGCAACAGGTAGTAAAAAAAAGATAGGTCTCATTGAGTCTTTTGGTCCAAATGATAGGTCAAGACAGATCCAAGGACTGGGTGCACACCATGTGTGTGTGTGGAGAGGGGGGGGGGGGGGGGGGGGGGCACATACAAATTCTCCCTAACAAGAGGCGGCAGTGGGTAAAGATGGATTTCAGAGCAGAAGAGACTATGTCTGTGAACTGTGATTGTTCCTAACAGGAAAAAGGACAGTGTAATTGGGATGCTCATGGGAGTAGCAAATGTGTATTGCATAGTTTACAGGAGTTGTTGGCGCCTGATCAGTAGAGGAGGAACGTCAGCATCCTCAAATAGACTGTTCATAGGGCTGGTCCAAAAGGCACGTGTCAGAAGTGCGACTCCGTAATGGTGTATCAGGTCCAGCATCTGCAATGCACCAGGTGATGCTGAGCCTTATGCCAAGTCCCATGCAGAACAAGGTTAGCAGGAGAGCTTCTGTGAAGTTTGGAAGGTAGGAGATGAGGTACTGGTGGAAATTAAAGCTGTGAGGACAGGGCGTGAGTCGTGCTTGGGCAGTTCAGTTGGTTGAGCACTTGCTCGCGAAAGTCAAAGGTCCCGATTTTGAGTCTCAGTCCGGCACACAGTTTTAATCTGCCAGGAAGTTTCATGTTCCTAAGGTATCTGATGATGAATAGTGACTTTGTAGTAAAAAAGAAATCACTGTCTGTTTATGGATGAACAATGGATTAGTTTTTTCAATAGCTGGCTGAGAGGTCTGGCAACGCCAGTGAATTTTGGAAAAAAATTTTGATAAAAATATGTAGGGCCTAAAAGTGAATGTAATTTCTTTATTGTGGTGGGTGTCGGAAACTTTTTTAAAGCATCAATAAGGTACAGACTGGCACAAAAGTCATCTTGGCCTGTTGTATGACCCAAGTAATGTTTTTCTTGTAAAAAGATGGCATTTTTCCAAACTAGTTATTATCTTCGTGGAGCAGGCAATATTCCAGTTTCTTCTAACAGTTTCTCCATGACTTCCTTTTCTGGTCTCGATAGATGTGCTATTTTTCCCCTTAGTTGCAATCAGACTGATAGAGTGTCTCAGTCTCGTGTAATTTGACATGAAATTCCTGTCCAATTTGCTTTCATCCAATATTTCTAATTAGATATTATAGTCCACCCAATGTCTCGAGTGTCCCTTGTGACAGCAATACTTTTCGGGGCATGAAGCCAAGATAAAATGGTGCCCACTACACGCTGTTCCAAGTCAACTTTGACATGATGAACAACCAGGAAATGAAATCTGAGAATGAATTCATAGCCACTGCCTAATATGGCAGGAATTTCTCCATTAACCTGGAAAGTTACCTCTCCCCAATTGAAAACTTATTATCGTTGACTGGAGTGAATCTACACAACCCCTATCTACACCACTTAATGCCCAGCATTGCAGATTTAATTCTGCTTCACTGGAGTGAATCTACACAACCCCTATCTACACCACTTAATGCCCAGCATTGCAGATTTAATTCTGCTTCACCAAGTAGTTCTTACTTGCTACAAATAGCCAAGGTACAATATTTAATAAGAAGTTACAAAACTTCTCTTTCACGTAACCTGTCAGAAAAAAAAGTGTGCCACTGGTTCTGTGCAGAGGTGACCTGTGTTAAATTCTTATTGGGAGTGTTGCAGTGACTGCTCCCTGCCCCATTTAATGCTGGTGTATGAGCTCCAACAAAAGACCATATTCCCCATCTCTGTGAATTCCTGCTATTACAACTCCACTTTAAATACCAAAAATGCTTGCACATACGGCACTGCTGTTCCTTGCAGTTGTGTTTCACGTACCCTGTATGGCCACATCTGAAATATTTAGTATCCATATTAAATATTACCTTCTCTCTCTGCTAATGCTTCTACTGCCTCTTTAAAAGTCTTCAGAAATTCCATTCGAACTCAATGTGGCATACCTGTGGGTAATATACATAAAAATGCATCTAGAGGCCTTTGTTTAGTTTCCTGCAAAGTGGCCTTGTTATCATTACCGTCTTCCATGAATTACTACCTATTGGCATTTAATTTGTGAATATGGTCTATAAAACTTTTTATTGATTCTCTGCACTTTTGGAAACAACTCATTAAGTTGCTCATGGTAGTATCTTGTCATATTTTTCCTCCGATCTCTCTCCACTAACCCTTTCTATAATTCAATAAATGACTGTGCTTCCCTCAGCTTTTTGTGCAGAAAGGATACATTCTAGTATTTCCTGTTAGTCTTGGCTTAGCTTAGGTACTTTCAATAACTGTTCCTCATCCCAGTTCCCTAATAATACGAGAACATCCTCCCCTGACTTTCCTGAAAATGAGATAATCAGTGCAGCAGTGGTGGTGCTCAGGACAGGTGATCATTCTCTACTTTCCTTCCCTTAGCTGCCTCTGTAACTGAGCCACTTGATTTATCAGATGCTGAATCACACCTTGAACAGGAACTTGTTTATCCATATTGTCATCCTACTAACAACACAAGTTTACATAGATCCAAAAAGAAAACACAAAGGAAAAAAGGAAGGCTAGGTGAACTTCTATACGGGGCCAAAATACTTTCGAAAATCAGCACTTACTGACACAGCTGCATAGGCTGTTCCTGATGCAGAAGATCTATGGTTTTGTTTGCTGTCCTCCACTGTCCTCTTCAGCAATACTTCTACCATGAATTATAGCAATGATGAGGGGGCTGGCTCCTGCATTGTTGATTGCAATGGTATTTCTTGGATGGGTAGTTGTGGGCTGAGACTCTATGCTGAAGAAGGATGAGGTGTGCAGCCAAAGAAGGTCCAACCAGAGTTACAGTAACTTCTTTATTACAGCTTGTTTAAAATCACAAGCTTGGAACTGCAAGTAACGATGGCCATCAAGTTGAATATCACGGTGTTTGCCAGCGTGTCAGTCCCTGGCTGCTTACCATATGCCCTGCTGCTGCTGCTTTGATATCAGATTCCCTGGTCAGGGAAAGTGTGGCCAGTGCCAGTTACTGTGACATCTGGCTGTGTCATTTCCCAGTTCCCAGAGCATAGAGGTCTTCTGTTGATATCCTGGTGACGGCAGGGATGGCTGGACCCCCACTTCGTACTTCTGGGATGGTGGTAAAGTGTTGGGTTGTCCAGGCATCCAGATGCTTAGGCAGCAGGCTGCAGTTTGCGTCAAGGTGGTGGCAAATGTATCTGCATCATTGGCATGGTGCTGAGCTTCATGTCACATAACTGCAAAACTGTTTGAGTGCTGGCAGGCCAGTTTGTATGGGCTTAAATGCCGTTGTCCCCACTCACTTTGCGGTTGTGGCAGTGTTTGTGTGTCATCCCAAATTATCTGTAATTGAGACAATTATGGGCTGTCATAACTGGTAGAGGGTTTGGCTGTAATATTTCCTGGTGTTGGCCTGGTTTTGTCACATGGTAGTCTGTGATGGAGAAGCGTTGGCTCACTTAGCATGAGGGTTGCTGACTTCAGTGTGGGCCGATTAATGTCCTGGCACTTTGTATCTGGCTCGCACCCCCATTACGAACTTTTATGCTTCACAGGAGGTTCCACCAAGAGGATCTAAAGTCATCTTGTTACATCCTCCCAAACAAACCCTTCACGTACATGTCTGGAAGAGTTGCTTGGAGTACACACAGCAGACCTTAACCTGGACAGGCTTCATGCACAGTTCAAAATGCTATGAACCATTACGATCAGTATACAATCATTCAACATATCCTTTATTCGAAGACAACTTGTTGCTGAATGTGGTAGGGTTAACAACTCAAAATACTAAGAATCAATCCAACTATTGTACAATCATTCATTGTATCCTCTTTTTGAAGAGAACTTTGAGCTGAATGTGGTAGGGTTAAAGCACTGTTTCAGGAACTTATTCACTTGATCATTATGATTATGACATTTCCAGCATCGACAGCATCCTCTGAGAAGCCATTCAAGCCCCTTGGGAAGAATTTAAAACTTGGCTCACATCAAGAATGTCAAAGTTGAGACTCACTTATCCAATTCTTCATGTTCATGAAGGCAGGACTGGGAAAATTAGTCTGATGGATGTCATGATAAGAATTTGTTTCCCAAGCTGTGGAAAGGAAAAATACATTCCAAAAGCAAATTAAAATTCTTGGAGTCTAAAAAAGGAACAAAATATGTCCTTCCTTTTCAAAGAAATTATGTTTTTCCTTTTCCATTAAGATGTGATGCAATTGTTTTGAATACAGTACTAATGATAACAATAATAATTATGACAATAAATTTATCTATGGTTGATTGTCATCTGTTCATGGTCACACAGAAAAGTAGAGCTAATGTCTTCACAGCTATGTGATGTCTTCTTCAATTTTACAGGAACAAAATTGTTTCAAAGAAGTAGTACCTATAAAAATGGACCCAATTTATGACTTTTAAGGTCAATGAATTTCCATTTATAAAGAATATAGCACTGACTGGCTGACATACCTACCCAGAATATCGACATACATATTTGCTTAAAGATTTAGTTGAAAAATGTGTGTCTAATCCATATTAAACAAAATCACCGAATAGGGTTGCTTTGCGACCCCCACCCCCACCCCTAAAAGAAAAAAAAATATTGATCAGTAAAGAGTGACTCTGTAGGCTTTGTTGGTAAATAATTCTTGGCAGTCGCCATGGGTTTTCTACAGGATCCTAAAATCAAGACTTTTTTTTTTTGGGGGGGGGGGGGGTTCCACCTGCCTGCCATCTTCAAGAGAACACTGGTAGTGATGCTAAGGCTGCAAATCATCATCCTACATACAAATGCATATCTTGTATGGTGCATCCTCTGGCAACACATTTTCTGCCCCAAGACTGGGCTGAAAATGCTTCCCTGAGTAGAGCACCTGGGCTAACAATGTATCATGCACTAAGACTATCTTCAAACTATCAGGCTGGCTGAACCAAAGAACTTGTTTTGATGCAAGATAATACAGGGTGCCACATCCTACTAAGAGGAAAGCCCTTCTCTTTAACAATCAAATTGTTTGCCAACTTAATTTCTATTGCCTCTTTCTAAGTCTCAAATAATATTTGACAAAGTCGAGTAGTGTTCTAATCTTGGAAGGTGGACACAACACACTCTTAATCTTAAACCACCTTAAAATTCCTCCAGTCTTAAAGGCTGTACCCCAGCATAAGGAATAAAGACCAAAGATCAATGTTCCCTCTTCATACTCCTATAGAGTGGTCCAAACTTCATAGCCTGATGAATCTGTTTCTCAGAGTATCAACTATTCTTAAACACAGATGTCACATGAAGCTTCTGGGTAAAACTGTCTTGATCAGAAATAATATAAGCTCTGTGCACATGAGTCCTAAAAATGCCATTGTATTGTTGTGATGGATGACAATTCTTAGTATGGAGATACCACCGGTGCATGTGAAGAATACTTATGTACCAGAGTACCATCATGTTTTGAGTAAAACTGGACAAAAAGTTGTTGAGCTTAGTCGTCATGTGCTGATATCTACATATTTTCAATTTAATGCCAATGTTTTCCAACATATTGATGGAATGGCTACTGGAGCCCTTTATCACCCATAGTTAACTATTTATTTGTGGAGGACTCCCAGGATAGGCCACTGAGGGCTTGAGCCTTGCAACCAATATGCTTCTGGAGATAATTTAACAATACCTGTCTTGTCTGGTCTCATGGGGTATGATGCTCTTAACTGATTTTTGGACCACCCCAACTGTCTTAATTCCAGAATTAAATTTATCATTGAGTTCAAAAGTGATGGAAGATTTTCATTTATGGACAGCATGGCTTGTAAAAAGTATGATAGTACCCTGGCACATAATTTCCATCATAAAGCCAACACATACCAATCAATGTCTGCCTGCTAAGAGTTACCATCCATCGTATCAATGCAATGGTGACTCTGGTCCACACAGCGTATTATATAGGGTGAGTCAAAAGGCCTTCAAAACTTTGGAATGATATAGAAATTTATTGAAATAACTTATATAATCGGTAGGTAGACATGTCACTGTCATTTTGTAGCAAACAACCTCCAGTTTAATTCACAAAGTGCATCAGTAACCCATTCTGCCACCAGGAGTGCCATATTAGTGCAAGGTTAAAATGGCAGATATTGTTTATCTGTGTATACTTGAAATTTTTTTAATTCCACCGATGGATGAAGATGACCAAGATGGAGTGGTCTACTACTAGCAAGACAGTGGAAATTCAAGATTTTCTTGTTAATTGCTTCCATTGTCAGTGGATTGGCTATGAAGGGCCAATCACATGGCCACCTTGCTCCCCAAACTTGAAACCACTGGATTTCTTACTCTGGAGTTTCATTAAAAACCATGTGTATACTCCTCCCTACCAAACAATTTAGCCAATTTGAAAAACTGAATCTACTCTGCCATTGCATGAGTTGCTCGATTTGCTGCAGAAAGCTTGGGAATAAATTGATTACCAGTTGCATGTTTGTCACATCATGGATGGTAGTCATATCGAACCAAAATGACACTTGAGACTTTTATGTGAAACTTCAGATTCTTTGCTCCAATTTCCACATTTACCAATTCTGTAAGCTATCTCAATAAATTTGTGTGTCATTACAAAGTTGTTAAGTCCTTTTTGAGATCCCTTGTATTTCTGATGAGAACAGTTTAAACTAGGAAGTTGCACACTTGATGGTTGTGTTTAAACAAAATGGATACTCTTAGAAGCAGATTAGTTGGGCTTTGGAGTTTGGACCATCACCGGAGATGCAAGGAGACGAACATATATCAGTGGTATTTATTCCATACATCCTTTAATATTGGAAGTATTTAAGAATTTATAACATTATTAATGGGTTTCGTCCATCTTCCAAGATTAAGGCAGTACTCAAATCAGTCAAAGATGATTCGGGACTTGTAAAGCCTAGCATGTACAGAACGCCGTGTCATCTTAGAAGGATTGCATTGGTCGTTCAATTCACACAGTTCAGGAAAGTGCATGGAGCATCCCCGTCACACGAGCTACAACAGCGTTAGTGGAACAGTGTTTACACAGTGAAATTTGGTGAGACACTTATAGCTGCCAGTTCTTCTAGTTTATAGAACAGTGTTTGTAGAGAAGCAACTGAAAGTGGTTTGGCAGACAATTTGATTAATTAAGGCAAGATTTTTCCTCTGAACAGCACATGGAATCCAGTATTATCTTGCATCAACACACAATGTTCTTTGGTGCAGCCAGCCCAAGTGTTTGAAGGTAGACTTTGAGTGCAATATATTGTTGGTGTTTTACTAGAGGTTGCACCACCAGCTCAGTCTTTGGGGCAACAACTGTAGCAAGCAAAGCAAGCACCACATATGGTACAGAGGCCTACATAGGATGACAATTTGCAGTTTTCAGCAGAACTAAGCAGCAGAAGCAGCAGGAGTAGTAGTAGTAGTAGTAGTAGTAGTAGTAGTAGTAGTAGTAGTATTCTCCTGGAGATAGTGGATCACGAAAACATTGAATCATATGGATTTTAGGATCCAGCAACAAACCTTAGGAGACTACCAACAATCAGTAAACAGGTTTGCCTGCTACCCCATCCTCCAGAAACAAAGTAGTTTGTATACTACTGAATACTTATTCTAGAAAACAAACAAAACTGATGTAGATAAGATTTTCCCCCAGACTCATAATCACAATCATTTTGAGTCCCATGCAGTATGAGTGTAATTTCTTACTCTACTCCACTGCAAAAAATTAGTTATGAGTGACACAATAGTAATTATGACTCTTGGTAAACTATAATGCTTCTACATCTAGATCTATACTCTGTAAACTACTGCAAACTGCATGGCAGATGGTACATCCATTGTACCAATTATCAGAGGTCTTACCCAGACAAGTCATGGGTGGAGTGTGGGAAGAATGATTGCTAAAGTGACTTTGTGTATGCTGTGATCAGTCTGATCTTGTCTCCACAGTCCTTATGAGAGTGATTTGTAGGGGGACTGTAATATATTCCTAGATTCGTAACTTAAAGTTGGTTCTAGACACTTTCTAAGTATGCTTTCACGGGATAGAGTGCAACTGTCAGTTCAGTTTCTTCAGCATCTTCGTAGCACTCTCCCAAGGGTCAAATAAACCTGTGACCATTTGCGCTGCTCTTCTTTATCTATTCAATATCGTTAGTAATGTTTGGTACGAGACTCATACACTTGACCAGAATTCTAGGCTGGGTTGCTTGATAGTCTTGTATTTCCCTAGTATTCTACCAAAGAACCACAGTATACCACTTGGGTTACCTCCAACTCAGCCTATGTGATCGTACCTTTTCATATCACTGCACCCATGTATTTGTACGAATAGACTGATTCCAGCTGTGACACACTGATATTATAGTCATAGGATATAACATTTTTCTATTTTGTGAAGTATATAATTTTACGTTTATGAACATTTAAGACATGTTGCCAATCTTTGCAGTACTTTGAAATCATATCAAGATCTGACTAAATACTTTTGCAGCTTCTTTCAGATAGTACTCTATTGTAAATAAATGAATCATCTGTAAAAAGTCTGAGCTTACTACAGTATTAATATTGTCCACAAGGTCATTAATATACCAAGATATCTTTCTGTGTCTACCCTATCAAAAGAATCCTCACTCCAGTAACAAATTTTGCTTGATGCTCCATAAAATCATACCTTTGATAATAAGCATAGATGTGGTATTAAGTCATATGCTTTTCAGAAATCAGGAAATGCTGTATGTAACCAACTGCCTTGCTCCATAGCTTTCATTATGTCATGTGAGAAAAGTGAGAGCTGATTTTCACATGATTGATGTTTTCAGAATCTATGCTGGTTGGCATGGAGGGGATCACTCCTTATGTTTCAGCTCAGAGTATATTCTAAGGTTCTACAACATATGAATGTCAAGAATACTGGACATTAGTTTTAAGTATGGGTGTGTAATATTATGTGGTATGCTGTTAAATAAATATGCAAGGTCTAGTAAGCCAGCTGTCAGTAAAGTTTTTGCCTACCTGATGTGTTGTGCTTGTAAGCCGATTGGTATGTGCATTCGACATATGTACGTGTGAGAGCAAGTGCTTGTCCCCATATACACGAAACAAGTTTTTTAAATATAACACACACATGCGCAATATCACATATTTGAAAATTGTTAAAACACTGAAACTGGCCAGTAATGTAATTTATATACATGGTACATTAAATGAATAAAACTGACTGCCTATGGTGGTTAAAATGGTTCTACCGTCTGGAATGTATTATATTCCCCAGCCCATTTTCTACAATCTAGAAGTTATATTTTTTTTAACTGCAACCAGAAAAAATTAAATCATTTAGGTTAAAAAAGAATAAAACTATCAACAACACACAGACTGGTTTGAACAACACATTGCTCTACTACACCTGGTCTTATCAGAGATGGCATTTGTTATAACCCTGTATGTAATACTTAGATATGCGCTGCAGTACCAGGCAGCTGGGACACTACACTTTGAACATTCCATCAATGGCATCTGCTCGACCCAGCCAGCAGGAGCCAATGACTTGTGCATGCCGTGCTATCTACCAGGGCCCCTTCTTTATAAGTGCACTGCAGCAGGCACTTGTTGTCAGCAACTGCTTGCATCACTACGTGGACTGTTTCTACGTTTGTGTCTATGTTCTCAACTGTTGGTTGCTTGTATGTGGAAGAAGAATAAACTTTGGTTCATTGTGGCCATGCTGTTGTTTGTGTCTCATAGAACAATACAATTGGCAACAAGTATGGTGTTCATTTCTGCATCCTCAATATATCTGGCTGTTCCTTTGATACTTCTGTTGTAGATGCAGTGCTCCAACCTCTCTGAGCAGCAACATGTTCACTATCATAAACTCGTTGGACACACTGACTATGCAGGTTTCTGTGCTATCTGTGTACCCACTGCCCTTTTCCTCTTATGGCGATGCAGCCAAAGACTGGAAGGCTTACAAGAAGCGGCTTCAGCAACACTTCCTCGCTTTTGGTGTCACTCATGCAAACATGTGTAGGAGTTTGTTCTGTTCATGGGTTTCTCCTAGGACCTACCAGCTGTGCTAGTTAGACCCACTAGAGGAACCTGTGTCACTTTCGTTCAATGAAATGTGTAAGTTGTTGTCAAAAAGCCCTAGTGGTCCTAATGGGATTGGGCGGCTGAACTCCATGCCCTCAGTCGCAAATGTCAGTTTGTTATCAATGCTCATGATGATTCCCATGCTGGTTCTACGGTCCGTGACATCATCGTTAGGTTGGCTCCTGACAAGAGGTGTATCAACGTGCACTACAGTGCAAAACTCCATCTTTGGCTGAAGTGTTAATTATTTGCTCAATCTTTCAGGTTATCTTGTGCTACCGACGATCAGACTGAGGTTGATGTGACATCACTGTGGTGGCTCCTGTTGGTTGCTGGGCATCAGTCAGTTCTTGGGGGCAGGATGACAAGGCAGCCATACAAATGTGGCTTCTGTGCCACTCTGGACAGTGATGTGCCAAACAACCACCACAGCAATTGCAGTGCTTCGTGCTCCCATCTTGACCATAGTGTTTCATGCGATATGACAGTTCCGTGTGCCCTACGCACTGGGCGACTCGCAACAACAGTAGGAAAAGAGGAAATCTGTGTGTCATTTTCATCCACCTTCTGCAGACATGGACTTGGAAGTTCATTGTGTGTCTCCAGTTTCTACGAATCATAACAAAGTGCGAGTGATGGACAAACTGCTCAGACTACAAGTGGAGAAGGGTGCAGCTGTGGTGTTACTGAACTCTCAAACTTACTTGGATTTGGGATCTCCAGAGTTGTCTCCCGATACTCGATGTTTGGTGGGTTACAATAAGCAACATGTTCCAATTTTGGTGCAATTTATTGTTCAGACGATGCATAAATCTGCAATATGTTCATTGTCTTTTTTGGTAGAGGATGATGCTGACATCACATATTATTTGGGTACGAAATCTTTCAGTGCCTTTGGTTTTTTCATTTTGGATATGGTGCACCTAGTTTCCAACCAGGGCCCTAGTCAGCAATTAGATTCTCTGTGTTCTAATTTCTTGTCTCTTTCCTCATATGGGTTAGGTTGTCCCACTAATTTTGTGTCTCTCATTACCCATAAACCTATGGTGCAGGTTCGATTTTTCCATGTGTGCCCAATTCCAGTGACTTTGCATGCGCAAGTGAAATCAGAATTGGACAGACTGACATTATTGGGGTTATACAGCCTTTATGTTGACTAAGGAGTCTATCCCACCACATGATTGTTAAAAAACTTGGCCCTGTATCAGTTTCAGGTAACACTCAATCTGTCACTGACAGGCATCCTTTAGCTAGTAGAGATAAGTTATTGGCTAAACTTGTCAGGGGCCAGTTTTTCTCCAAAACTGATTTACCTGAAGGGCATTTACAGGTTCTGCTAGATGAGGATTCTAAACAGCTCCTTGTGATTAACACACCTTTTGGGTTGTGCCAATATTAGTGTCCCCTGTTCAGGGCAACTAGTGTTCTGGCAATTTTTCAGAGTTTCTTTTGAACAATTGATGGTGTCTATCCTGTGATGCATCAACTATCTTGATGACATCATCAAGATGGGTGCTTTACATAATGTACACACCTTGTTCACAGTCTTACATACTGCAGGGCTGAAAGGAAACTTGGTCATGTAACACTTTTTCCGTCACAGCTCTGCCTTGCCCTGCAAATGACGAAAAATTTCAAGCATTTTTAGGTAAAATTGTTTACTATCACAAATTTAGTCTGAGTGCAACAGTGTTGGTCCATACCCTCCATGACTCGCTTGACAGGGAGATTCCTGTTCAGTGAACAATCCAAATTACATTCTGCTCCTTGTCTGACTACTTTCCATCCCGACTTCCACTTGGTTTTTGTTAACGGACATTTCCCAGTATAGACTCGAGACCATTTCACACATTGATATGAGGATGTTTCCAAACATCTGATAGCTTATGTACTAAATCAGCTCAACTCTGCTCAGCACGCTGCTCCCGCATTGAACAGGAAGCACTTGCTATTGTCTACACCCTTAAAAAGTATCGTGTTGTTGTAGGTGTCTAAGTTCCTTGGTTTCATTAGTAAATCTTCTTGCTTTGTTGCCCAACAACGCAGCACATCACGTCCAGCACTGGGCCATGTATCTGTCTCACTACAACTGTGGAATACAGTTTCGCCCTATAGGGCACCACACCAACGCCGATGTGATATACTGTATTCTGATGTGGCCAAATCCTTTGGATCAGTATGAACTCCTTTGTTTTCACTTAGGTATTGAGGTGCAATAATAGTGGAAGGATTTCCATTCTTTGAATAACTATTTTGCCCTCCACCATAGGCCTTAGGTATTTGACAGTGTTGTTCTCTTAGCTACAGACGAGCTGTCATCCCAGCCACCCTATGGTGGGATGTGCTTCAGCTCCTACATCAGGGACACTGGGGGAGAGGGGAGGGGGTCCTTGCTTACCAAGCTATTGGCCCAAAGGCATGTATTTTTGCCCAGCATCAATAGCGATATTGTAGGACAAAAAACAAAAAAAGATCACAGGTGATGAGAAAGTCTATTTACTTCAGAAGCAATATTTAACAGCTCTGTACATATTATGAGGAAGTGTGTATTATTATTTCCATTCAATCCACTTACAAAATAATCACATCAGTACAATGTTCACATAAAAACACAGTGGTGGGGACATTTAATACATTTTGGAGCATTAATAATTAAGTTAGCCCATTTCCTAATTTTAATGAAGTTGTTTGAAGCTTTTTAACAAAGTACACTCTTCAACAATGTTCACAGCCAGTAATACTAAGAAAAACTAATATAAATATTTATTTTTTCTTTCACAAACAGTTACCTGAGACTGCATACACCCAAAGAGGAATGTACACTACATGGAGAAACAGCATAACTGCAGTAATGCAGCTTGCCATAAATACTTGATCTCCACGCTATAAATATACCAACACAGAACTTCCAGCCAATAAGTTCCTTGTAAGTCACTACTTCTACCATATTCTCCAGATTTTATGCATCACACAATGATCTATGTCTTTCTTGGTTTTATCTTCCTGCTCCTGACATTTAGAATTGGCTCTACCATAACTGCATCAGCCACATTATGATCTTGAGGTATGGTAGTCCTTCCACTACCACTTGATGGTGGTGATGCAGGAGTATTAAGAGACTGCACAAGACGACTTAATACTGGAACAACTTTCACTCTATTTATGTATGCTAAAACTACTATTATTATTAGAGGCAAGGTCATGTATGATGTATGACCAATATCCTGTTCTACAACTTTTGGCTCAGGCTGGAACGTTAATTTAATGTGTTTAAAGGAACTATTTGCACGGAAATGAACTGCATGAGTTGTGTATGTGTGTGTTGCACGAGAAAGTGTTGACTCAAGTTGAAGGAAGTAGTTTCGCCCATCGGCTGGTATCGGTGGAAACATTATCATTGCAGCATTATGCCCCTTTGTAGACCGTCCTGGTGTTGAGTCTAATTTGACCACATGGACGGGAGATTCAGGGGCATCCTCTCGACACAGCTTTGCTCTCAAAGTGCGAAGGTGCTCGACATTTGGTGCTTGCACATTCGCTGTCACATCCATTTGTGTTAATGGATAAAAAACTATTAATCTTATGTCCTTAATATCACCTTCTGTTGTCTGAAAGAGAAATAAATATACAAATTAGGCCACAACTACACAAAAATAAAATTGTCTTATTATTATGTAAATAAATAGTAAGAATGTGGAGAAATAAATGCAGTAGATTGGTGCACAAGTTTGTAACATTATTGCATTATTTGTAACCTATGGAAAAAGCTAAAATAAATATGAAAAAATAGCCTTGAAACTTGGTATTTTAACAAAGTTTATTTTGCGTAAAAGGAAATTTACTTTGAAAGTAACACTTCTCAAACCACCATTTGCAACATTTTCCTGTGACCTGTTAGAAATGTTAACATGCACACCAAAAGCAGTTTGTTGTTATGAAGTATTGTGTAGCCTTCATCCCAAAGCCTTTGCGCATTTTTCTGTCTGCAGATGCTTGTGTGTGCACTGTGTTTTGTTGTAAATGGTACATTTTCTTTGCCACTCGAGTTTTATTTTGGTGTTATTCTCTCACTTACATTTTATTTTTGCAGTATTATTCTGCAGTAGTGAGCTAAAGTAAAATTCTTTGACACTGAAAAATTCCCAGAATTCTAAAAGAATACTGTGTGTTTCTGGGGTTTCTCCCAGATGAAAAAATTCCTGGGTTTTTCCCTGATTTCCCAGCTGTCCTCCAGTGTATATACCCTGTTTGAGCATTTTTGAACCTTCCCCACTGCATGCAAATATCGCACGATGGTGAAATGATCACAGTTCATCACATTTGCCAATTCTCGAGTTTAGTGACATGGAACATTGTGGATTGGTGTGTTTCAATGATCTTCATCAAACCCCAAAAGTATTCCTGAATGTGGAGTCACTAATGTCCTCCTTAAAATTAGAAAACAATTTTCTTTCACGTTGCGTTCCACGGCATTATTTCCATACACTGCACATATGTTTCTGCCCACCTCCACTACTGTCACCCTTATGATGAATTCCAACAGAAGAATAGGTCAGGAATGTTCCGTTTCTCCACTTGACACTCCATTTCCTAGTGTCCACAACTTCACTCACTACCCCCAAAAGAAAAAATGTCAATATGTAAACTCAAATAGCTTCAGTGGACTACAAATAAAAAAGGACAATAAATAAATAAACCCATAACAGCTGGAACACCAAGAGGCAAAACAAAAACACTATGCACTTATGCACCAACTTAAATTATGCCACATCTACATATAAATAATAATTGTCTTATTATTATATGAATAATTAGTACAAATGTGTTACCTTCACAGGGATACCATCTGGAGTCGCTCTATAAATATGCTGATTTACACCAGGTCCTTGCTTGACTCGCACTGTATATTCACACTGGAAAATGTGGTTTGGTTATGTAATTAAACTACAAAGAAGAAATAAAATTTCTATCTAGACAAAAATTTCACAACAATCATTACAGAGGATGGAAACATAGAGAGACTTTTTTATTTTGTTTTAAAATAGCGTGACACAGAATGGGTACTAAGATATTGTCAATTCTAATAAAATATGATCTCAATTTTTTGTTTTATTGGAACACATTTTATCTTTGTGCTATGAGTTAAAGGACTAACCTGTGGCTGTAGGCCTCTTATACGGAACTTTCCATTTGCTTCACTTGTGCTTTCTTCTTGATATTGAGAACAAGAATCTCTTCCAACCGCTTCTACAACAATCCCTTCCTCAGAATCGCCACTTAGTGATGTCACTGTGCCATAAGCACTGAATGCTACTTGGTGTCCCCTGGAATTAAATTCATACTCATTTCCTTACAAAATGATAAAGAAGGTTGAACATTACGCACGGTACATTGTTCAAAGTATGACATTGCCAATTCTACGGCTATGTGAACATAGTTGTCTGTACATCCACAAATATTGATTTATCAGTCCCCAGTGCATTATCATGAGAAACATAAAACTGTAAAGTAGAAGAGTTAGATAACACAGAGCAGTATCTTAACAATATTGGAAATATACAACAAACTTTGTAACCTGCAATTTCTTCCTCTCCCTCTACATACAATGAAGAACCAGATTGTAAAATCAAAACCAAATTCACTTTTACACTCACTTCTAGTGAAACCACTAAAAAAGGAAAATTTTGTTGCTGTTTCTTATACAAAATTGGAAGAATTATTGGCATTACTCACTGATAATGCCTAAAATGAAAAACCATGTCAAAAGCACCTCCACAATAATTTATTAGAAGATATTGCTACTAATTTTATGTAACAAATGCCCTACCACAATGGTGATACGACATCTATCTCCTTTCTCTAAATAATGTATTACATCCACAGGAGTACCAAGTGCAACTTATATAATGTGATGACTGATGTGGTGGTGGTGGTGGTGGTGGTGGTTAGTGTTTAACGTCCCGTCGACAACGAGGTCATTAGAGACGGAGCGCAAGCTCGAGGTAGGGAAGGATTGGGAAGGAAATCGGCTGTGCCCTTTCAAAGGAACCATCCCAGCATTTGCCTGATGTGATGACTGAAGCTAAGCACTAAGGCAAGGACATTATGAAATTGTCATCAGCCCATTTATAATAAAACACCCCAGTTTGTGCTTGAAGAAACTTTGGAATAACTGAACAACTGAAAAAAACCTCAATTCAGGATGGCTGGACTGGAATTTGAGTCAAGTATCTTCCATACAACATTTCATTTGGTCTCAAACAAGCATATTTATGTGAACTTCCCATTTCCATATAAAACATAACTGTAACTTCACCAGTAAATTCAGGGAGTTCAAAATCACTATCTTATCTAAAAAATTGTGTAAGAACCCTAAGAAGTTTTGGTTTTATATATAGTCGGTCAACAAATCAATGCCCTATCCAGCTGCCCAGTGATCATATTGGCAGCAAAACTGACAAACACAGAAATATGGACAAAACACTGAATTTTGTCAACCAAAATTGTTTCGCTCAAGAGCATATTCCAAGTATCAAAATCCTCTCTTTGCAATGATGAAAAATAAAGAAACATTATTCGACAGTGAAAAAGTGACTGGATCTGGTGGAATACCTGTTTGGTTCTTCAGTGATTATGCAAAAGAACCTGTTCCTCTTCTGTTAATTAGAATTTGTACAAGTAACCAATGTACCCCAAGCAACTGTAAAAATGCACCTTTCATACAAATTTTCAAGAGGGGTTGTGGACAGAAGCGTTTTTATAACTGACACCAAACTGTTGCCAAATAATGAGACATGTTTTAGGTGCATAGATTATGATCTATTTGAAGAACAAAATGCTCCACTGTAGGAATTACCAAATAATGTACAAGCACCTATCATTAACTTAGCTCACTCTGTACATCTTGAAGAACCGTGAGGCAGTACACATCAGTGCCCTTGTTGGTGTGTGTTCCTTGACTTTCAGAAGGCAAGAAATATGGTTCCATAATGTCACCTAGTTAACAAAATATGAGCTTACAGAATAGCACATCAGCTGTTTGAGTGAGTTACACAGATTTCTATCAAACAGAAATCAGTATACCATTCTTGACGGAGAGAACCTGTCCATGTGAAAGCATATTCAGGCATGATGATGAAATTTTACAGGACAATTACAGTTCACAATACAGACAAATGATGTCACAGGCACTTTCAGGATCTCCATGAGTCTGTCAGCAAATTGGTGATGATGCTGTTGTTATAGAGAAGTCACAATATCAGAATTCAACAAAATACCTACAAATTATAATTATGAACAACTTAAATTGAATTGATCACGAAGACAATTTTGTGGGAAAGACAAACCAAAGGCTGCATTTCACTGGTACAATGCTTAGAAGATGCAACAGGTCTAGTAAAGAGATTACCTACACTGTGCTTGTTCATCCACTGCTACAGTACTCCTGTGCAGTACGGGATCCTTACCAGGGAGGCTTGATGGAGAACATCAATAAAGTCCACACAAAGGCAGCTCTTTTTGTATTATCACAAAAGAGGGAAGAGAGTGCAATGGCTAAGATTCACAAGATTGGTTGTCATCATTTAAATAAAGGAGTTTTTCATTGAAGCAAGATCTTTTCATGAAATTTCAGTCACAAACTTTATCTTCTGAATATGAAAATATTTTATTGTTGCCAACATACATAGAGAGAAATGATAATTTCAACAAAATAAGAGAAACTTGGAACTCACAAAACAAAAAACAAAAAAGATGATTCAAAAAACATTAAGGAGGGTTAAACATCAATATAAAAAAATATATACTTTCTACAACACAAACAAATAGTAAGAAAACAAGCTCACAAGATTACTACAAAACATTTAGCAGACAACTCCACAGAAATTGTTTCCCAACACTAATCATAAGACGGTCCGTACTGATAAAAGAAATCCAGAAATTTTAGCAGAAACCTTTAATGAACTACTAAATTGCGAGGATCCTCCTGTGCTTCTGGAAATAAACACAGAAACTCCAATAAAAACCCCACCAGAAAATATAAAGCCACCGACAATTCAGGATGTTTACAAAGCTTTGAGCGAGTTCAAGAACTACAAAGCAAGTGGAGAAGATCAAACATTTGCAGAACTCTGGAAATATGCAGCAGAACCCGTGGAGATATCATTACATCAATGCATAGTTAAAATCCGGATCATAGAAGAGCTGCCAGAACATTGGACTATAGCTGTCATCCACCCGTTACACAAAAAAGGAGAAAAATCAAATCCGCATAACTACAGAGGCATTTCCTTATTGGATTGCAAATATAAAATATTGTCAAGAACTCTTTACAGTCGCTGTAAAGATCAACTTGAAAAGGAGCTAGGAGAATATTAAGAAGGATTTAAACCCTGTAGAAGCTGCCCAGAACAGATCATCACATTAAAATTAATAATGGATGACTACGAAAGGAGACAGAAGCAACTAGTCATAACCTTTGTAGACTTCAAAAAAGCTTATGATTGCACCAACAGATCTTCTATGCTGGACTTATTAAGAAATTGTGGACTCCATCCCAAATTTATTAAAATGATAAAATTAACCCTCACAAACACCAATTCCAAAGTAAAATTCAGAGGATTACTATTGAGCTATTTACGATTAAAACAGGGTAAAGACAAGGAGGTGGTCTATCACCATTGCTCTTCAACTGTGCTCTTGAGTACTTGATGACAGAATGGTACAAAGATAATGCTAAAAACATAACAATTCGAACCCAGAAAGATGATATAAACCTAAATTGTTTGCGATTTGCAGATCGCTTGGCATTACTAGCTAATAGTGTACAAGAAGCTAGAAATCAAATAATGAGCCTGCAAAATATAGCGCAAAAAGTAGGACTCCAGATATCTTTTTAAAAGACTGAGATGATGGTAACAGACCCACTAGTAATAGACCAAGCAACAGTAGACAACAGAAAAACTAAAATAGTGAAGCAATTTAAATATCTTGGAGAGATTATAATGCACAACTTGGATGAAAAACTTGCATGGCAAGAAAGAACCAAAACGATAAAAGCTCAAAACTAACATGGTCTACATACAATAAGAAATGTCTATCAATTCAAACAAAATTAAAACACTACAAGATGGTGGTTCAGCCAGAGGCAACATATGCAAGTGAGACTCTTTTTAAAGTCACACAGAGAGTCAGGGTCGACAAAATACTAAAAGTAGTGAGAAGAACAGCTACAACATGCATAAATAAAAAATACCAGAAGGAAGGACAATTGAGGATAGCGCCGAATGAAGTAGTGTACAGGGAACTGGAGCCCATCACACGTACTATACGTAAAAAGAGGATTTATTTCTTTGGCCACATAATGAGGACACAAGGAACCAGATTAGCAAGAAAAATTATGCAGAAACTGTGTAATCTGAAGCAACAAGTAGGATGGATCAAGGAAATCACAGAGGGTATGGGAGAACTAGATGTAACCTTGGATGATCTGCAAAATGAGACAAAAAATCTCAATAAACTGAAAGACAAGAAAATAAGATTTAAACCAAAAGTAGACAAATGACACACAATGAAAAGGGTATTTGCAGATGAGAAAAGACAGGAAAGATCAGAACGAATGAAAAGATACTGGGCAGTTACGAAAGAACGAAACATGCGCTTACTGAAGAAGAGGACCAGGGAATGACTGACTAAAGTGGTCCAATGAGACTGTAAAAGCAAGTAGTAGTAGTAGTAGTAGTAGTAGTAGTAGTAATAAGAGAAATCAGAGCATATACAGAGAGACCTAAGTATTCATTTTCCCCAAGCGCTGTTTGAGAGAGGAACAGTAAAGAAATAGTTTGAAGGTGGTTTGAAGAACTCTCTGCCATGCATTTTACTGTGAACTGTATAGTAGCTACAGAAAACTTGTTAGATACAGAGTAATGATAGTTGCTGTAAAGACTGTCACCTAACTCACAGTGCAAACAAATTTAATGAATAGTACACAAGCTGACAGATTGATTACAAAATTCGTGATCTAACATTGCAATCAGAGAAATAATAAAGTATTTATTGATTTAAGGTGTAATGATCAGATACAAATAGCTTCATTAGTTCATGAGTGTTGCATTGGATAATGTTGGGGGAAGCTGCATAATATTTCAATGGGGCAGCTGTTCATCATTTTCAGGTCCTTACTGATGTGTTGCTGCAATGGCTTGCCAATAAGTATGCTGACTTCTAGAAAGGTGCAGGCACCAGAGGGTGGGGCTATAACATCACTGTACACAAATCATAGAGCACAATGACATTCAGTGCCTCTGCCGGAGAAATGGGTCATGGTCTTTGCATTTGGGACGTGGGAAAAACATGGCCACAAATCATGGCCCAGTGTGCACGTGTGCAGGATGCTCGAACCTAGTTAAGTATGTGGGCTCTGATTCCCCATCTGTCGTGACTCAGATTCATTTGTCTTTGGTTGAAGATGCCTTGGTACTGCCAATGCTGGTTCCCACGCCTTGCTGAGTTGAAATCCTGTGTCTCTGTTAATCAGGTTGTTACTTATATGTATCTGAACTACTCCTTTAATGATAGAGCATCAGCACATGCAAGCAAATTCAAAGATCTTTGCCTCTCCGCAGTTCAGGCTATGTCCCGTGTCAAGACAGTGTTCAGCCACAGCAGACTTTTCGGGCTGACCCAATCTGGTGTGACATCTATATTCAGCCACCTACCATTAACAGTGTGACTTGTCTGGCCAATGTATGATTTGCCACACTTGCATGGGATTTTATATATCCCTGGTTTCCTTAGACGTTTCCATAGACTGTCTTTACCAAAACCCACCATCATTTGCACTCACACAGAAGGGTGGAAGACACATTTTATTTTATGTTTCTTGAACAGCATGCTGATCTTCACACATCACCACATAATGTAGAAAAACCGTCCTTGTGGAGGACACAAAATTTAGTCTCTTTTCCCACATCAATATCACAGCATCACCTAGTTGTTTAAAAGTGAAATTCAACACAGTGTGTCTGCATAATT
The DNA here is from genome assembly GCF_023897955.1 of Schistocerca gregaria. Classification (NCBI taxonomy): domain Eukaryota; kingdom Metazoa; phylum Arthropoda; class Insecta; order Orthoptera; family Acrididae; genus Schistocerca; species Schistocerca gregaria. Next base: position 442,175,754 of record NC_064920.1, read on the forward strand.
TATGTTCTTTTCATGCTCTATGATTCGTTTACAATAACTCCAATCCCAAAGGAAGCAGGTGTTGACAGATGTGAAAATTAACAAACTATCAGTTTAATAAGTCACGGCTGCAAAATACTAACGCGAATTCCTTACAGACAAATGGAAAAACTAGTAGAAGCTGACCTCGGGGAAGATCAGTTTGGATTCTGTAGAAATATTGCAACACATGAGGCAATACTGACCCTACGACTTATCTTAGAAGCTAGATTAAGGAAAGGCAAACCTATGTTTCTAGCATTTGTAGACTTAGAGAAAGCTTTTGACCATGTTGACTGGAATACTCTTTATCAAATTCTGAAGGTGGCAGGGGTAAAATACAGGGAGCGAAAGGCTATTTAACATTTGTACCAGATGGCAGTTATAAGAGTCGAGGGGCATGAAAGGGAAGCAGTGGTTGGGAAGGGAGTGAGACAAGGTTGCAGTCTGTCCATGATGTTATTCAATCTGTATACTGAGCAAGCAGTGAAGGAAACAAAAGAAAAATTCGGAGTAGGTATTAAAATCCATGTAGAAGAAATAAAAACTTTGATTGTAATTCTGTCAGAGACAGCAAAAGACTTGGAAGAGCAGTTGAATGGAATGGGCAGTGTCTTGAAAGGAGGATATAAGATTAACACCAACAAAAGCAAAATGAGGAAATGGAATGTAGTCGAATAAAGTTGGGTGATGCTGGGGGAATTATATTAGATAATGAGACACTTAAAGTAGTAAAGGAGTTCTGCTATTTGGGAAGCAAAATAACTGATGATGGTCGAAGTAGATAGGATATAAAATATAGACTGGCAATGGCAAGGAAAGCGTTTTTGAAGAAGAGAAATTTATTAGCATTGAGTATAGATTTAAGTGTCAGGAAGTCGTTTCTGAAAGTATTTGTATGGAGTGTAGCCATGTGAAACATGGATGATAAATAGTTTAGACAAGAAGAGAGTAGAAGCTTTCAAAATGTGGTGCTACAGGAGAATGCTGAAGATAAGTTGCGTAGATCACATAACTAATGAGGAAGTATTGAATAGGATTGGGGAGAAGAGAAGTTTGTGGCAAAACTTGACTAGAAGAAGGTATCGGTTTGTAGGAAATGTTCTGAGGCAACAAGGGATCACCAATTTAGTACTGGACGGCAGCGTGGAGGGTAAAAATCGTACAGGGAGACCAAGAGACGAATACACCAAGCAGATTCTGAAGGATGTAGGTTGCAGTAGGTACTGGGAGATGAAGATGCTTGCACAGGATAGAGTAGCTTGGAGAGCTGCATCAAACCAGTCTCAGGACTGAAAACCACAACAACAACAACAACAACAACAACAACAATGACAACAAGTCAGTGGCATAATGGATCGCTCATGTGAAGTGGTCCACCATTTCTGGATGCTGTTGTGGTGTTCAAACACAGCCAGCTGGCTGAACAGTGTCCACTTAGCCCTGCTGACCATCCATTTTAGTGACTTTCAGGTAGTACTCCATCCAGTATTTAAATGTGGAATGGGAAGTGGTCACTACTGGAATGTATGTCATCAATGACTTCCCATTGAACAGAGTCAGAAAGAGAAGTAGATGGCCAAGAACAATCCAGTCGCAACACAGAAATGAGTGGGAGTACCGGTGTTGAGGATGCACAGCTCATGAGATGTAAAGAGGCTCTCCAACAACCAATCCTGAAAGCAAGTACAGGTTGAGCCGCACAAGCCATGATGTGCACTTAAGTCCTCCCTCCCATAGGAGAAATGGTCGGGGGAATTGTTCTACAAGATCTGTGAGAGAGTCATAGTCTACTGCATCTCGTAGAAGTAAACAAAGTGAGAAGTGATCCTCTGACACACAAGAATTTCAACTGAAACTACCTGTGGGTCAGTAACTAGGGGGAAGAGCAGACAAGTGGTGCGCGTTATTGACACAAACACTGACCCCTCCCTTGGCTCTTCCCCCAGTCAGATCATCCTTGGGGTGTAGTATATAGCCCTGTATCAGTATCTTTAAAATGAATTTCTTGTAAGCATAAGCACAAGGAGCATGTTTGTGCTAGGAATTTGAGTTCTTCCACATGAGTCCTGAACCCATTCACGTTCCACTGTAGTGTGGAAGCCATTTCATCAGTGTAGTTTTAATTTACCCTTGTCCTTGCACAGGGGAGGTGAATCACTTGTAGAGCGACTGGCAGTGGAAGGGTTCACTGGGCTGGTGATGAGGCTTCTAAACTCCATGATGTCCTCCTCATCAGTGAGACATGCCAGAATGATGCCTGACAACACCTGGGACAGCTTTTGACCCGAACATTGTGATCATTTCCCTGCACACTATCCCTTCAGGGATCAAGGATGATGGAGAAAGGAGGCATTGAGAGGCACTTCATTTTCGTGTGTCTTCTTGAAGCTCACTGGTCTTTTCTGCTGCAGCTGCCTGGATTCCTCTGTCTTTACTTGGTTTGGCTTGGCATGTAATGTCAAGTACAGTTGCCGGACAGCACCTGTGTGATCTGGGGAACAGATTACTATACCATGGAAGTATACAAGTGGCAAAGACATTGCCTTATATTCATTATTGGCTTTAGCATAGGGGATCTGCTTGATCTCTTTTATTTCCTGTATTTTGCGTTCTTCAGCAAAAACAGGGCAGTCTTGGCTCCAGACTGGTTGGCTCCCAAAGCAAATGATGCAGACTGCTGGACATGGGTCGACAGTTCCAGAATCATGGGCTGCTTTTCCGTACTTCCAAATGTCACTTCACTTCCACGATTCCTTGTTGTACGGCCAAAATACTGGCATTTATAGCGCTGCACAGGGTTTGGTATGTAAGGTGTAACTGTAAGTCAAAGGAACCCTGCTATATTGTGTTCAGGCAGCATTGGAGAATTGAATTTGACATCGAAGGTGGCAATCTTTTCAGTTTCTTCATTATTGTTTCACATTTGTTGCACAAGATCTGCCATTCCCTGTGATGCCCATTCTTGCTTCAGCTCTGCTACATCCAAGCTCATGATATTACAGCACACGACCATAACCTTGCCTGAGTTGAGAGAGTTGTGTATCTCAACAAAGATATCATATTCACCCAATTTGGGTGATTTCTTAAGAAGTTCAACCTGCTTTAACTGGATGGTTTCAACCAGCAAGAAACCATTACATAAGCATTTAATAGACTCTAAGGTGCCAGGAAGTCCTTCCAAGCCTTTATGGCAAAGAATGGAGACACTTCTCCAAATGACCCCTTGTTCCTCTCAATCAGCAGAAACACATTTCCTTTTAAGACTCCTTGAGCCCTATTACTTTAGCACAAATGAGTCCGATTATCAAGAGAGCTAGCCCCCATCATTCATTCATTAATTAGGATAATTGGATGCGAGTACAAGACAGAGTCGTGTGTGCATGAGCAAGGCTTGTACAACTGAAGTGCAGCAGGTTCCAAAGAGTTTGCCCGCTCAGGACTGTTTCACCTCAACTGCCGTGCATTTCATCAACATGCAGTACACCTTCAGATTGAGGAGTTTCTTATATCCTTGCGATCCACATAGTCAAACCACGATTTCCATTCCCTGTGACACACATCATTCTACTGCAGCACCACATGGTGGTCGCTGAAGCACACCTAGAACCTATGGTAGCAGAGGACTGCTGGCACTTACCTGCCCCCTACTCAGGAACCCTGGGGTCACCAAGCCCGTACACAGCAAATGAGCATTAAGACCCAGAGATGAGTACTCCAGAGGATAGGTTAAGCCATGTTGTAGGGACATCAGGAGGGGCTGTGAAGCAACGCTGGATGTGAGGAATTCTTGGATGGCTTGTAAGAGATGATTTTGTAGTAGTGTTGGTGGATCAAGTTGCAATGTGGTTGGAACTGTCCAAGGCAGAATTCAATGTCAGGTTTGGTGTTGGAGAGGTATTGGGATTGGGTTGCAAAGTGAAGTTTCTTCCTGACATTATGTGTCAAGGAAAGTATGTCCTTCACTACAGCAGCATGATTAAATCTGTGTTTAGAGCTGAAAGTGAGATCTTTGGATAATACAGATAACTCAGGAAGGGTGAGTGCTTTAGACGAGAGTTTGAGATCACACTATTGTTGTAACTGGTTATTTTGAGTATGAGTTGTTATTGGTCTGGCAGTGGTGAAGGGTGGGGAACGTAAAGGAGGTTGGCCAAGATGGTTATTCAAGGTCTCAGTAATATATGTACTGTACCACTACAAAATATCAAACAAATTCAATTAATATACTCACATCAACTGGACTTTGATACTAGCACCTTCAACAACTGTTATCATTTTTGATGATGGTTCAAATCTGTACTCCTTCATCATTGGTCTGAGATAATATTCACTTGGACTGAGTGAACTGAATGTCCTTTTACCATCAGCATCAGTCTGGCTGTTGCGTCGAAAGCTTTCACCTCCAGACAGGGACAATAATACACCCTAAAAATGAAGAGGGAACTTTTTTTTATTAATGTGAAACTAAGTGGTGCACAGGGCTTAAAACATAATTCTGATGCAATACCTGCAATGGTTTCCCATCAGCTTTGTCTATTACTTCTACCACAATTTCTGCTAATTTGTGGGCTTTGAAAGTGGTTTTAGCGTCAGGACCAGACAACACATAGCCTTCTTTTTCAGCTGATACACTGCAAATGAGGTAAACAGCAGAAATATCACACTGAAGATAAACAGATCTGTGTATAATTAACAATCACATAATGTAGATTAATTATCCTGAGCACTTTTACAGCTATTTGATTAACTATGTTTGTTCTAAAAAACAAAGCTTGTCTTGAAATATCTATTGAAATTTCATATTATTCAATCAGAAAAGAAACAAAAAATAAATGAAAAGGGAAATACAGGTAAGTCCTACATCTGTGATTCAGTTCGGTAACATACACTTACATTAAAATATACAGACGAAAGTTGACATACCGGTATTTTAATCCATCAGAAAGTGGACCAAACTTAAATTTTCCATCAGTGGAAGTGTCTGTGCTTGCAATGATTTCCTCAGAACCTTCAACAAATACTGATACTTTAACACCGAGCAGTGGTGGCTCTACTTTTCCTTCTATGATATGACCTTTATCAGCATAAAATTCAACTCCTTTATCAGTACAGTCAGAAGGCCCTGACAAAGTGCTTTTTACAGGTGTGAACAAAAGTGTACTGGCTGCTGGAACAAATCTGAGTCTCTCCCCTTCTACAACATGGAGCTGGAATTTGTACTCATACTGGCCATTACTCAGCAGTTGTGCCTCCAGTGGTCCAATCCTAAACAAAAGAACAATTTATAAATAAAAGGAAGTGATTATTTAAATTCTGTTCAATAGTTTTTGCTCATTGCCAATAAAAAGATAAGTCCAAGAAAAATTCAGCTCTCACTGGACTCTCAAAGTTTGTTTTGGCTACTAGCAGTGTGTGTAGAAAGTATCTGGATCCACATAGATTGCTTCAGGAATGATGATACACAAGCCAGAGTCAATGCAGCACAGATGCAATTATGTGAAGTCACAAAGGCTCTATGTTACAATCATTCCAATCCAACTTAAAGCTCAAGTATATCAGATGTTGGTAGCACCCACTTCTGTGTGTAGTACTGAGTTTTGGCCAATCCCATAAATCTCTGCACAATTCTAATGGTACGCAAAGTGTGGCATTAAGAACCCCACAGAGTGCATACGATAATACAGCATCTTCACAATGGGGAATAATTCCCAAAGGTCTACCACAGGAACTGATATTGGATCTGCTCTTGCTTGTTACATACAGTATGTTAGGTAAAGATATTGTGATCACTGGTACCTTAATATGTACCCACTTTTGTGTGTTAGTATTTTTTTTTTTTTTCACTGTGCCTAACAGGTTTCCCACAAACGCATCACATGCATGATGGTAATGGTGACATGAAGTGAGCTATGACTGTCGGTATAGACTATCTGTTTTGCATCCATGCTTCCACACTTCAATACATGATCTGCTGCTCAGCAGAAAATAAACTTTAATAGCTTGCTCGTGCCATGCGTACTTGGTGGTACTAGCTAACTTAAAAACATACTATTCATAATAGCTATCATTATCAGCCTGCAAATGGAGTAAATACTGGTTCAATGTTGTTTAGTACCCTGTCCTCAGTGATCTATAGAAATTCTGCACTTACATCCCACGGCCCTGTATAAATGATCTGCCATTTCACATGGAAGAAGCAGAAATGGTTCTCTTTAGTAACCTGACAACGAGGGGGGGGGGGGGGGGGGGGGAGGGATCTTTTTTACACAGAAGCAAGAATCTACTCTAGAGCTTCTTGTAGAAAGCCCTTTTAAACAGTTGGGTAAATCCCACAAAAAGTGAAGGGTTTGTTATATCTGTAACACTCCCTGTTCCTTTGTTTAGTGGCAAATCGACATGGCTCACATAACCAAATCTTCACTGTATATTGTTTATATTCAGGCCTATCTGTTTTTCATTTTCATGTCAATACTTCAATGTTAAATCTCAAAAATGTCACGACTGTAACCATGAAATGGCCCCATACTGACAACAGCCTCTCACTACACTTACTCCTTTGTGAAGTCTGTTGCCAACAATCAATAACACTTAAGAAACAACAGTAACATTCATAAATATAATAAGCAACAGTAACATTCATAAATATAATAAACAACAGTAACATTCATAAATAAAATACTACAAACAGAAATTACTCAGCATTGGTGTCCCACAGAGAGGAGTGAGTCTTCAGTGATAAAGATCTTTTACAACCTATCCAGTGATGTAAAAAAAAACTTCAAACACAAAATGAAATGATAATAGTTTGACAACTCATCTACCCCATAGGAGAATATATCTGTGTGTGTGTGGGAGGGGGGGGGGGGGGGGGAGGCAGCACATAAGATAGGTCAAGAAAGAAGGGATGAAGTGGGGAAGAATATACAAATAGTTCAGTACCAAATATTGTGTAGAAAAACAAAGTAACTTAAGACAATTATGTAACTGATAAAGATAATTCCATATTTTTCACTGAAAATTTGTAGATGAAAACTGACTTGTTCCACATGATAGCAAATGTCCAAGCTAAATTTAACTAAACCTCTAAGCCATTGAAATACACATGCTGTGTCAGATAACAGGAGTGACTCTGACAGACAGTATGAGAAACATCATCATCAGACAGTAGGTCAATGTGAATCCAAACACTGAGAATATGATAAGGGGCATGTATGGAGAGCAGCACAGAGCACAGTGAAAAATTATGGATGCCTCCTCAATGTGGATGGATGAAGATCACACACTGTACCAAAGAAATCAGAGTTGATCCACAAAGCAAAATCCAAGACCATGCTAGGAAGAAAAACAAAAATGCTTCATGCAACTACTGGCTGTTTATGCCTAGAAATGCCTTATTAATGAAAGAGAAGCAGCGATTTTTTTAAATTTATTTTTTATTTTTATGTTTGACCATCTGACTTATCTCCTGCATGTTAGGTATACTGGGACAGCAACTCATTTTAGAATGAGATGCAAAACGAGACAACAAGATTTGCAGCTACAATGGATTACATTATTTGGGGCCATACAAGTATGTACCCACTTTGTTTATTGCTATTTTGGGTGGACATTTTACTTTGCAAACATTGGTTGGTTTGAGAATAGGCATAGCCCAAAACTTGTCACTGATTAAATAAACATCCATTTTAGTTGTAACTCTTGCAGTCTCTTTTTGCATCACTACAATGTGAATTGTTTCTGTTTTCAAGTAATAATTTTCTGTATGGTAAAGACTTCTGAAAAATGACAGGAAATTGAAAATGAATTCAATAATAATAATAATAATAATAATAATAATAATAATAATAATAATAAGAAGAAGAAGAAGAAAAGAACTGCTTTATAATACAATTCTATACCTATTTTTCATTTACCGATAACTTTTTTTCAAAAACTACAGTCACCTTCTTAGAAATATTGAAAGGAGGACCAGGGGAAAATGTTCTATCAGTATGACAGTAACAAAGTTGTCAGTTTGAATGAATAGATAGGCAGACACACTATGTATGAAGAACATCTTGCTGCAGAAAGTTCAGAATGCTGCTGGGATCTTTGTATCTGATCTCCATTTAACTGACTTAGATTGTTATTAATAATACAAAGATTTCATATTTTCACAATTGTCATATTTGTTGATCTTCAGCTACAACTTGTTTTAACCTCTCTTGATTTCCTTTTAATTCTACTACGTATTAATGTGCCTACACTAATTCTTAGAACCCATTCATTATTCACATTCCCCAAAACATACACAGGTACTGAAGGCAAGGAAACATCAGTCCAAACTGGAGAGACAAACAATACTGGAAGTGATCAAGAAGTAACAACGAATTCGTGTAATTTCAATTAGTAAGTTTGTCAACCAGTTTCAATGTTACTTGCCACAAGGGCTAAAGTAGATTAGATAAGATGTATTTTTCATTCCATACTGTGGAGATCCTTCAGAAAACACAACTTGGGGGTGAGTGGACCCCATTCTGGACTCTACCTCAGAAAAATCCGAGAAGGCACCAGGAACTGAACCTAGGTCCTTTCACACCAAAGACAATTATGCTAACTATTTGGCTATGGAGATGATCAAATATTTTCATTTGAAAGGTAATAAATAACTTGCCACAAAAAATGTAAATGTACAATACACTGAGGTGCACATGACAATTCTTAGGCTATTGCAGCCATGCATCATCAAATAAAATATCATTTTACAAGCCTTATTTACAATGCTTGCATTACTGTACTGATATTTTTACAGTCATATTGTACCAATACTAGGATTGGTTTGGTTGATATGATTAGCAACATATGTACATCAGTTGGTTCTACTAAGAAATTCATCCTTGAAATTGGAATAGCTGGTCCCCAATAAATCCTTTAAGCTGCTCTTAAAATGAACTTTAATAGTAGTTTAACTTTTTTTGGCTGTTGGCAAGTTACTGAAAATGTGCGAGTCTGAATAATGAACACCTTCCTGGACCAAAGTGACTTCCAACCTTTGTAAAGATTATTGTTATTTCTAGTACTGAGTTATAGGTGTGAAAATGATATACAAGGTGTATCAAAAAGAATCATCTGATTGTAAAAAAAATAAACAACTATTATGCTATTTGAGATATGTGTGTGAACAACAGACTGTTGTAAAGTGCAAACACTCGAGTTTTACATGGGTAGATCAAAAAGAATCATCCAATTTTTAAAAATATAACTATTATGTTATTTGAGATAAGGTATATGGTCCATTTTTCTTTGCCGGGAACATTTTTACGGGAAGAACATATCTCCATATGCTTGAGAACTTTCTTTTCCCACAGTTGGAGACTGATTTAAACGACTTCATTTACTAACAAGATGGGGCATGACCACACTGGCATCTGGAAGTGGGCGAATTTTTAAATCAAAGGATTACTGAAAGATGGATTGGTCAAATGGACCAAATGATTCAGCCTTACATTACTGGACTTCAAGATCACTGGACCTCACTGTATGTAATTATTTCTTGTGGGGGTTTATAAAAGACTCTGTTTATGTGCCTCCATTACCAACAACAGTGAATGAACTGAGACATTGCATAACAGTAGCTGTGGAAGCTGTAACTGAAGACATGCTTGCTGCAGTGTGGGAACAATTTGAATTACCCATTGATGCCATCCATCTCAAGGAGGGCATACTGAACACCTATGAGAGAGGGAAAAAAAAACTTTTTGAGTTACCTGTTCATCAAAAAACAATCCCATTAATAAAAAAATCAATGCATATGTTTATTAGTTTCAGAAATATGTACGTGCCAAATTGGACGATTATTTTTGATACACCCTGTATATATTAATGATAGATTTCATTAAGGAGTAAATACACATGGAAACAGTAGTTGCTATCCCTAATTCTGTAAACAGGAATCTGCAGGATGTTCTTTAAGTTCACACCACAAATAATTCTCATCATAATTTTTGGACCTGCAAAATTTTCACTTGGCTTTATGAGTTACACCAATAGATAACCTTGTGTGACATTATGAAATGAAAGTAAGCATAGTACACTAGCTTCTTTTAATTTTTATATCAGTTATGTCTGACAACATTCACACTGCAAATAAACATTGTTAGTATTCAGTTTTTACTTTCATTAAGTGTACATGTTTATTCTTCATCTTCCATAATAAAATAAAAGACTTCATCAACTTACATTCATTAAACAGGATCAAATTGACAGGCAGAATAGGGTCTATAAACTGCATGTCTTATGTTGAGGTACTTCTATGAATGGCAGAATACTATAAGTATCATGCCAGCACAGCTCAGACCCCACTTTGAACCAGTATCAGACTACATTGTATCAAGACTTAGTTATAACAACAGCAAGTAATCATGTATCACAGGAAGATTTAATTACTGTATTATTCCTGTTTAAATAGCAAATACTGCACTGTCAATGCTCGAGATGGTGATATATATTACTGAAACAGGAACACCATTGTGCTTCATCTGCTAAATCCAATGCTTTTCTTACATAACCCATCAAATACATCCTGCTGCATTTTACCACCACCATTCTTCACATATGCTTAATTTTCCTGGATGTGTGAACTTTACCAAAATATGAATGTAAAATATACTGTTGGACAAAATCAAGATTGTGTCAAGTGCAATTTTATTTCATTATTTGCTTTTTTAACTGTGCAGTGACATGAAAGTAACACAACAGAATTATAAAGAATGTAACTTATCTCACTTTCTCTGAATATATACTAAGAGTTTAAAATTTAACCTGTTGTGAAAATATAAAACTGGGCATGAATAACAACAACATTAATAACAATAAAAAATAAAATGATTTCTTGTTCCCAGATAGAAACAACCTGACAAAACCAAAACAAAATAAAATCAATTAGAAACTGGAAGCTTCAGCCATTGTTATAACCTTATTTCTTTCAGTTGGAAAAAATAATGTTGAAAATGGGACGTTCGGTGGTTTTTCTACATTACATTTAAATGAATACTGGGATGATTTCTAAAACAATGTGATGGCTGATTACTTCCAGTGTCCTTACCCAATATGGCGTTCAAGACTGGATCCTCTGTATGGATATTATTCATCCTGACCCCTCAGCCACAGAGATGGGTATTCAGACGTTATGTCATGAGGAAATATCTTATGAAGCAATACTTGAAATGCAACTTCTCTGATTAAATAGGATAAATGCTAGCTAAAACAGTGTCTCCAAAGAGCTCATGCAAATAACTGTTAATATGTCTAACTGACATTCACTTTTTATTGTAAAGGTTAGGTTCAGCCCTCATATGGCTTGGTGTACAAGTCATGATTACTTTTATGCATTAAATTAGGCAACCACTTATGCAGTATAATCATTATCACGATATAAACATAATATGGTCAAGATATTTGGATAAAGAAAAGAACCTCACCCAAACTATGTTTATCAAATTGTGATATCTATCAATATTTATATGAATATAATAGAGGGAAACATTCCACATGGGAAAAATATATCTTAAGACAAAGTTTCTGTAACTTATCAAGCGAAAGCATTAGACACACACACACACACACACACACACACACACACACACACACACACACACACAAAACTTCAAGCTTTCGCAACCTATGGTTGCTTCTTCAGGAAAGAGGTTTGCCTTTCCTTAATCTAGCTTCTAAGATAAGTCGTAAGGTCAGTATTGCCTCACGTGTTCCAGTATTTCTACGGAATCCAAAATGATCTTCCCCGAGGTCGGCTTCTACTAGTTTTTCCATTCATCTGTAAAGAATTTGTGTTAGTATTTTGCAGCTGTGGCTTATTAAACTGATTGTTCGGTAATTTTCACATCTGTCAACACCGGCTTTCTTTGGGATTGGAATTATTATATTCTTCTTGTGTCTTGAAAGGAGGATATAAGAGGAATGTCAACAAAAGCAAAACGAGGATACTGGAATGTAGTCGAATTAAGTCGGGTGATGCTGAGGGAATTAGATTAGGAAATGAGACACTTAAAGTAGTAAATGAGTTTTGCTATTTGGGGAGCAAAATAACTGATGATGGTCGAAGTAGAGAAGACATAAAAAATGGCAAGGAAAGGATTTCTGAAGAAGAGAAATTTGTTAACATCGAGTATAGATTTAGGTGTCAGGAAGTCATTTCTGAAAGTATTTGTATGGAGTGTAGCCATGTATGGAAGTGAAACATGGACGATAAATAGTTTAGACAAGAAGAGAATAGAAACTTTCGAAATGTGGTGCTACAGAAGAATGCTGAAGATTAGACGGGTAGATCACATAACTAATGAGGAAGTATTGAATAGGATTGGGGAGAAGAGAAGTTTGTGGCACAACTTGACCAGAAGAAGGGATCGGTTGGTAGGACATGTTCTGAGGCATCAAGGGATCACCAGTTTAGTATTGGAAGACAGTGTGGAGGGTAAAAATCGTAGAGGGACACCAAGAGATGAATACACTAAGCAGATTCAGAAGGATGTAGGTTGCAGTAGGTACTGGGAGATGATGAAGCTTGCACAGGATAGAGTAGCATGGAGAGCTGCATCAAACCAGTCTCAGGACTGAAGACCACAACAACAAAACAACAACAACAACAACAACACAACACACACACACACACACACACACACACACACACACACACACACACACACAGAGGCACAAGCAGACATGTCTGCTTGTGCCTGTATATGTGCGAATGGATGTGTGTGTGTGTGTGTGTGTGTGTGTGTGTGTGTGTGTGTGTGTGTGTGCGTGTGCGTGAGCGCGCGCGAGCAAGTGTATATCTGTCCCTTTTTCCCCCCCAAGGTAAGTCTTTCCGCTCACGGGATTGGAATGACTCCTTACCCTCTCCCTTAAAACCCACATCCTTTCGTCTTTCCCTCTCCTTCCCTCTTTCCTGAAGAAGCAACCGTGGGTTGCGAAAGCTTGAAATTTGTGTGTGTGTTTGTGTGTTTTTTGTCTCTATCAATGTACCAACGCTTTCGTTTGATAAGTTACAGAATCTATGTCTTTAGAAATATTTATATGAATGTACGCGGGAAATAACTATTCATATAAATATTGATAGATATCATAATTTGATAAATATAGTTTGGATAAGATGAATGTATGTGGGAAATAGCTATTCCGTGTGAAGTTGCTAGTCCCATATTGTGCGCTTCCCTGGGTGGTGGATAGGGGAACGCTCACCAGATATGGTGGGTACTGAGGAAATAAAATACCCAGGGTGGACCAAAACTAGCAAGCCTCCGCCACTCTAAGAAGGGAAGGGGGTTGGTGGCAGGAAGGGTATCCGGCTCTAAAAACATTGCCAAAACAAGAGGAATGATGGATGCTTCTCAAGATAAATGTTCCGGAGTAATCACCTCCCATTCGGATCTCCGGGGGGAGGCGCTCTGCGAAGGATCCAAAGGTATTCAAGATCAGAGTGGGAACTCTAAACGTGGGAACGATGACGGGAAAGGGGAGAGAGATAGTAGACATGATGCAGAGGAGGAAGATAAAGCTTTGTGTGTGCAGGAGACAAGGTGAAAGGGCAGTAAGGCAAAGATCTTAGCTGATGGCTATAAGCTACTTTATAGTAGCGCAAGCCCGGAATAAAAAAATGGAGTTGGAGTTATTTTGCACAGAGAGCTTCAAGAAGAGGTATGTGAAGTCGGCAGATTAAATGATAGGATCATGTATGTTAAGGTGATGTTTGGTGGAGAAATGGTAACAGTGCTGACAGCCTATGCACCCCAAGCGGAATGTTCAGAGGACGAGAAGGAAAAATTTTGGGAGAGATTTGGATGGAGTAATGGTCGCAATACCAGAGAATGAAAGAGTGATAGTCGGAGGGGATCTAAATGGTCATGTTGGCAGAAGGAAAGGTGGGGAAGAGAGGTGGCATGGACAATGGGGGTACGGTGAGAGAAATGAGGAAGGAAAAGAGATAGTGGTGTTTGCAGTGGCTTTCGATCTAGTGTTTATGAATACCTACTTCCAAAGAAAAAGAGAAAAAACTAATAACATACAGGAGTGGCAAAAATAAAAGCCAAATTGATTACATATTATGTAAAAGGAAAAATAGTGAGGAGGTGCGAAATACAAAGGTATATGTGGTGAAGGAATAGCAACACAACATAAGTTGATCATAGCGGATTGTGAGACGAAAGTATGTAAAAGACAGAGCCACATAAATCAACATGAAAGGAAAATTAAGTGGTGGAGATTAAAGGTTAAAATTTGAGAGAGGAGTTTAGTGAAAAAGTACTGGGAAAGGTAAAATTGGCACAGAGTGTGCAGGAGTGATGGAAAATAAATAGTGCTGTTATAAGGAAGACCGTGAAGGAAGTGTTTGGGTTAACATCTGGGAGAAGGGTGCCAAAAGATAAGGAAGCATTGTGGTGGAATGAAGAGGTTGAGAAGGTTGTGAAGGAAAAGAAAGACGCTAGGAGGAAGTGGGATATGTCCGGAAGTGCTGAGGATGGACAAGCACACAAAAGTGCAAAGGAGGTGGCAAAACGAGCCGTGGCTAAAGGTAAAGCTGAGTCAGTAAGGGGGGCATACGAACAACTAGGGAAAAATCAGGATATGAGACAACTGATACGGATAGGCAAATCAAGAGATAAAGCTTCTAAGGATATAACAGCAATAAAAAAGAAAGAAAAATGAAACAGGAATAATTCTGCATGACCATGGAAAAATAATCCAAAGGTGGTTGAATTATTTTGAGAAATTCCTGAATGAAGAAAATGTAAAAGTGAAAACTGAGGAAGTAGGGGCAAATGAAGGATTAACAATGGATGTAAGTAGAGATGAAGTCAAATGGGCAGTTGAAAAGATGAAAAATGGGAAGGCAATTGGCCCAGACTAGATCCCCGTTGACTTATGGAAGTGTCTCGGTAAAAAGGGAATTGAACTCTTTTGGAATTTAATGAAGAAGATTTGGCGACAGGAGGAGATGCCAGACAAGGGGAGAACTAGTGTATGGATTCCAACATTTACGGGGAAAGGTGATGTGCAGGACTGCAGTCACTATAGAGGTATTAAACTGATGGCGCACACAATGGAAATTTGGGAAAGAGTTAGAGAAGCAATATTATGCAAGGAGACTGTGGTGTGTGAAGAACAGTTTGGGTTCATGCTAGGGAGAGGAACGAGTGATACAATACATGCTTTAAAGCGGATAGTGGAGAGACATGGGGAGTTACAAGCCAATCTACATATGGCTTTCCTTGATTTGGAGAAAGTATATGACAGAGTTCCAAGGGACAAAATATGGAGAAGCACGAGATAGCAGTGCGTGCCAGAGAAGTATGTGAGGTTAGTGAAGAAATGTACAGACAAGCAATGACACAGGTGAGAAGTAGTGTGGGCATGACAAAGGAGCTTCCAGTAAAAGTAGGGTTACATCAAGGGTCTACACTTAGTCCCTACCTCTTTGACCTAATCCCTATCTCTTTGACCTGATTATGGATGTACTGATGAAAGATGTGAAGAAGGTAGCGTCGTGGAGTATGATGTGGTTCTTTGTGAGCAGAGCATTGACAGACTTGAGGAAAAGCTGGAGGATTGGAGGAAGGCACTAGAAGAAAGAGGGATGAAAATTAGCAGGACAAAATCAGAATATTTAGCACTTAAGGATGTGCAGATGAGGTCTTGTAAGATTCAGGATGATCAGCTGAAATCTGTCTGCAAATTTAAATACCTGGGGTTGTACATACAGAGGGGAAGGAGGACTGGAAAACAAGATACAACACCGAATAAATTACTGTTAGAACAAGTGGAGGAAAATGAGTGGAGAGTTGTGTGACAAGAAAGTGAGCATTGGGTTGAAAGGGAAAGTGTACAAGTCGGTGGTAAGGCCTGCTATGATATACGGGGCAGAGACATGGACAATCACAGTAGTCCAGGAAAGGAAGATGGAAGTGGTGGAAATGAGGATGCTGAGGTGGATGTGTGGGGTAACAAGGAAGGACAGGATTAGAAATGAATTTGTTAGAGGAGCTGTGAAAGTGGGACCCATGGGGAAAAAGACACAAGACAGCAGAAAAAGGTGGTACGAACACTTACATAGAAAAGGGGAAGAGTATATTGGAAACAGAGTTGAAGATATAAAGATTGAAAGAGCAAGAAGGAGAGGAAGACTGAAGATGAGGTGGAAGGATAAGATATCCGGGGACCTAAGGGAGAAAGGATGGAAGAAGGAAGGGGCAATGGACGGAGTACTACGGAGGAGAAGGATTCAGAAGACCAACGCTGACCTTACATGACGTGGGACAAGGTGACGATAAAGAAGAAGAAGATGCGGGAAATAATTATCTTGCTATCCAACATTAAAAGTTTACACCAACAGTATAAGCACAGCCAATGCAATGCTCAGTGGTGGCTGTGTACATTGCAGGCATCTCGGTAGTTCCACACAGTCTGATGAAAAGAATTTTGCAGTTTTTGGACAGCTGCAAAGGGAGCCTAATGCTGACAATCCCAAACAATATGACCACTGCCCTACACACAACTGAATGCTGCCTGCTGGCACAGCAGACATGTGATGCAGCAAGGGAAGTATAAAAGCTGACCACAGATAGAAGGGGAATGATTCTAGCAGCCATGGAGACTGCAAATATGAAAACCCCCTAACATAGGCAACTTTGATGAAGGGCAAATTGTTGTGGTCTGGTACCTGGGAACAAGCATCTTGGAAAAGTGAAGCTGGTCAGCTATTTGGACACTACTGTCATGAGCATCTGTGGAAACTGGTTGAAGAATGGTTCAACACTGAATAAGTGAAAACGTGTCAGATTTCCACATCTCATCAAAGAATGTAGAGGTTGGAGGCTTGCTGGCTCTGTGAAGCAGGCTAGGCTATGATCTGTGGCAGATTTTCTGACAGAGGACAATGCTGGTGCAGGCACAAATGTTTCTGGGCATACTGATGAACATGGAGCTCCACAGCAGATAAACCACTCATTTTCCCATGTTTACCTAACATCATCAATTATGACAGCAGTGGACACAGTATCATTGAGATTTGGACTGTGTATCAACGGAAATGTGTCACTTGGATGAATCACATGTCTTGTTACACTATTTTGATGGTTGTGTCACCTAGGCAAAAAGCTGCTCAAATCAGGCACCATACCACACGTGTGGTGGTTAGGGCAGCACTGTGCTGTGTAGGACATTCACATGGGATACCACTGAACCTATGGTAGTAATTGACAACTGTGGACTACATGAACATTATAATGGACCACCTGCATCCCTTAATGCTCGACACTTTCCCTGATGGCAATGGCATCTTTCAGCAGGATGTCACAAAGCCAGAATCCCACTGCTTTGGCTTGAAGAGCATGATAGTGAACTTATATTGATGTCTTGGTCACAAAATTCACTTTGGCTAAACCTGATGGAACACAGGTGGAATGCTTTTGGTCAACAGCTCTGCACCCACAAACCACTGGGCCATAATGTACTTAATTAGAATTGGGTGATTTGTGTGTGGATCCCTGGTGCCAAGGGAAGGGTTCAGTATCCTTTGTCCTGAGGGTTGTTGGCTTTCTTGACCTCAGAACCTCTATTTATCACTCAAGTAGATCCTCAAATGGCATCACAAGGCTGAGTGCATTCTGTTCCAGTCCTCCCACAAAGGAACAATCATTGGCAGTACTGAGAACTGGATACAGGTCCTTCATATATCAGGCAGATACAATAACCACTGAGCTATAGAGGCAGACATGACTTGTCTTACAACTTTTCAATAAATCATCAGAGTATGGAGTCTTTTTTGCTACAGTTTTTCACTACACTCATAAGCAGATTGATGTATCAGTACAAATTATTTATATTCCAATAGCCTAGGCAGTAAAAGGAAATAATTAAGGTGAGTATGTACAAAAATCAATACCACAATGCGCACTATGTAGATCACTCATATTACAGTAAAGGAAGATAAAAGAATAAAGAGAAAAGATGATGGAACTGATGAAAGTGTTTAAACTGCAAAATCTTCTGGCCTGTAACGAAGGACATAGTAAGCTTAACTGAGAAATGAAGCACTGATGTCA
Source organism: Schistocerca gregaria (assembly GCF_023897955.1). Lineage (NCBI taxonomy): Eukaryota > Metazoa > Arthropoda > Insecta > Orthoptera > Acrididae > Schistocerca > Schistocerca gregaria. The sequence continues at coordinate 442,193,873 of NC_064920.1, forward strand.
CTAAATGTACCTTCACATGACAGTTACTGAAGCTGTGAACACTTTAGAAATTGGTCACTTAGAAGAATATCGGGCCTAGGAAACTGGCCATTTTTAGCATAATTTACAGCCACATACATAACTGATGTAGAATAATACATACTAAAAAAGAACAAGAATCAAGATTTATTTTTCATATTTACTTTAATTCTTTGATAGATCATAAATTTTAACACTCCCCCCCCCCCCCCCCCCCCAACCCACCCACAAAAAAAAGTGTGAGGTGAATTATAGAGCAATTTCTTCCTCCTCAGCTTTCAAATTTCTTGCTCACAAGCATGATGTATTTGCAGCAAAGTTATAGCAAACTGTAAGACCTAATGAGTACACACACATAATTGTATCAATGCAATCATATTGGCTCAGCCATTTGCGACAGCAGGTGTTACATTATTTGATGTTGCTTTCAAAATAATTCTAGAAACTGACAACAGATGGCAGCAGCAGTCTGTTAATTGTTCTCATATGAAATGAGTCCAGTTTTTGAACGACAGGTGGCTCATGTGTTTGGAAAAATGCAACCCGACCTATACTTGGGTGCAGTCTTTTTAAGACAAAGTTGCTTTTCTCAGGTTAGGTCTCCAAAGTGTTAACACATTACTAGTTCATGAAAATATAAGTACACAGGAAGACATGCAACTGCTTACAGTTTCTGGAAACTACATATCTGGCGAAAGAGATACATACCTGGCTTTTAGTTTTTCACTCTCAACCTCAAATACATTGATCATGAGATCATAAACTTTCTGTTTGGATTTAACAGAACCCCCAACAGTGTGAGCAACTGCTGTTAGCTTTATAGGTGAAGCAGCTGCAGAGTTCCACAAGAATACTGATGGAGAATACTTATGACAACCTGCAGGTACAAATTCATAGGCACCTGGGAGGTTGACACAAGCTTTGTTCACACCCCTATCAACTGAGAGGTTTTGTACAGATCCAGCTCCAGATTTTTCAGACACAAGTTTGTATTGTACCTGAATATGAAAGCAAGATTAGAATAGTTATATAATTTATTAAGCAGTATTTTTTTACAAACACTTAATTTTAATATAATAGTAGTACAACAACAATAAAGTGAAGTTAAATGACATTTCTGGCTGATGGACTCCATGGTGTTAATTCACTTGCACATATTGAAAAGGAATTTTTAACTACTGCACTTCAGCATGTTTGATGTGAGTAAAATTATTATGTATGAGTGCTATTCAGAAAGTAGGGAACATTTCCGTCTGACACCGCTAGGTGTGCGCTGATTGCGTATATTTTGGTATGTATGCTCGGCAGCTCAGTCGGCATCCATCTGTGACAATGGGAATGTCTCTGCGCGTCTGTTTTTTTTTTATATTCGAATTTGAAATGTGCGCTGCAATCGAAAATCTCACCAGTTGTGACGTGCAGTCTGTGATACGGTTTTTGTTGGCAAAAAACATAAATCCTATAGAAATTTATCATGATTTGTGCGAAGTGTACGGAAATAACATAATAAGTGAATGTTCTGTCTGGAAATAGTGCATTCAGTTTAAAAATGGCCGAACGAACATTCATGATGAAGAGAAGAGTGGACGCCCGAGCATTGTGACTGACGATCTTGTCACTGAAGTTGATGACACGATTCGTGAAAACCATCGCTTCACAATAACAGAGCTTTCCCTTTCCTTTCCACAAGTTTCATGGACTTTGTTGTTTGAAATTGTCACTCAAAAGCTAGGTTACCACAAATTTTGTGTACAGTAGTAGAGGGGTTTTGGGCGCACGACAGCAAGGTCTTCAGCGCCCGTTCAGTAACTTAGTGAGACGGGTGTCAAGAAAAATCCCAGAACAGGAATATAAAATGGAACAGAAAACATGGGTAATAATCGTCGAAAAACATGTGCTCACCCACACTAAAGCGTGGGATGAAGCAGAGCGTCAGCAGTAAAACATGGACAACACAGGAAAATAATGATAGAAGAAGCTAAAACAATGTAGCAGATGGAAGTGGCTGGCTGACCGCAAGGAAAAAAGGGGAGGAGTCAACCACTCTGCAATACACTAAAACCTCCAGCCTAAAATTTTAGGCCAGAGTCCAGACACATCACAAAACTTAAAAACCCTAGACACACACGTCTCATCATTAGCTAAAACAGAAGGCAGATCCCCAGCAACTTGTGCTTTTGCCCGTGCATCACGGTATAAAATGCAGTCTGTTAAAATGTGCTGGACAGAGATGTGCACACCACAAGCATCACAAAACGGTGGATCCTCCCGCCGTAATAAAAAGCTATGTGTGAGAGGACAGTGCCCTATCCGAAGACGTGTGAGGGCCACCTCCTCCCGCTTGAGCAACCGGCAGGAGGAACGACACGGCCGAGTGGTTGACTTTATCAACCGCAGTTTATTGGCCATCACCGCCAGCCATTCGTCCTCCCACAACTCCATGCACTTCCTGTGGAGTGCAGCGATGACGGACTGCAAGGGAATAGGACACTGGACCACACCCTGCTCTGTGCAGGCCTCCTTGGCAGCCCGATCGGCCTGTTCATTGCCCCAGATGCCAACATGACCAGGCACCCAGCTGAAGGATACTTCTGTACCCCGCCGTTGGAGCAAGTACAGTTGGTCATGTATCAGCTGGACCATCGCCTCAGTCGGATACAGGTTCTGCAGTGATTGTAAGGCACTAAGAGAATCGGAGCAGAGAAGAAATCGATCGCCCCGAACACGATTCATCTGCTCCAGTGTCTTCAGGATCGCGTGGAGCTCCACTGCGAAAACTGTATATTCAGCAGGGAGGCGAATCCGGGTAACTTGATCGGGGAACACTACAGAACAGCAAAGGAAATTCTCCTGTTTGGAGCCATCAGTGTACATGACAGTGAAACCGTGATGCACATCTAAAATGTTAAAAAACAGACATTGGAATGTAAAATCTGGTGTGCGATCTTTCTTAAAATTAGTCAAATCTAAAATAAGTATGGGTCTCCGGAGGAGCCAAGGGGGGGATCTGCTCCAACCGCGACGCAAAACACGAAGACCACCCATAGACATCGCAGCAAGGCAATCCTGTGAGCGAATCCCATAGGGCTGCGTCTCACGTTGCCGGTTATGAAATAACTGTGCCAGAGGAGGCTGAGCAATGGCAGGGTATGCAGGGGTGTATGGTGTGAACAAAGTTTTATACGCCTGGCGCACCGTAAGTAGCCGTCGCCGCATAGGAAGTGGCGGTTCACCAGCCTCTGCACAGAGGCTTGGTATGGGGCTAGTTCGGAATGCCCCAGTGGCCAACCGAAGCCCTTCATGGTGCACAACGTCCAACATCTTCAAGTAAGAAGGCCTCGCAGACCCATACACCATGCACCCATAATCGAGCCGAGATCGCACAAACGCCCTGTAAAACTGGAGCAGACAAGATGAGGTAACCATGTGAGCTTCGAGTCAAAAATGAGCCCCAGAAACCTCACCGTGTCTTTAAAAGTGAGAATAGTGTCCCTCATCCGCAACTCAAGAAAGGGTAAAATCGAACGAGAACAGTTAAAAAGAACACATACAGACTTCTCGGTGAAAAACTTAAAACCACTCTTCCGCGCCCAGTCATCCAAACGTCTAATCGTAAGTTGCAACTGACGAGTTGTCGTTGCAAGGCTTGAAGAAGAGCAAAACAAAGAGAAATCATCCACAAACAAAGAACACTGGACAGGACTTTTCACTATGGACGTAATGCTATTAATAGCGATGGCAAAGAGAGTCACACTTAAAACGCTACCCTGAGGGACACCGTTCTCCTGCTCAAAGCGATCAGACAAGACGTCACCAATTCGGTATCTAAAATATCGTGGCGAGAGGAAAGACTGAATAAAAAGAGGAAGACAACCCCGAAAACCTCATTCGTGAAGTTGCTCCAGGATGAGACGCCTCCAAGTGGTATCGTAGGCCTTCTCAATGTCAAAAAATACACCTAGAAGGTGATGACGGCGTAGGAAAGCTTGTTGTATAGCCGCCTCCAGTAGGGTCAGGTTATCAAAGGTGGAACGAAACTTCCTGAACCCACACTGAAAGCGACTAAGGAGTTGCCGGGATTCTAACATCCAGACAAGGCGGCGGTTGACCATCCGCTCCAAGGTCTTCCCTATGCAACTAGTGAGGGCAACACTACGGTAGCTACTCGGGCTCGTGCGGTCTTTCCCAGGTTTTAAAAAAGGGATTAAAACTGCCTCACGCCACGCGTCAGGAAAGTGACCCGACGCCCAAATTCCATTAAAAAGTGCGAGGAGGATTTCTTTGTTGCGCATTGTGAGGTGCCATAGCATACTGTAATGGACCCTGTCGTGACCAGGGGAGGTGTCACGAGTTCCAGACAATGCAGAATCCAGCTCCCACATTGAAAATGGGCAGTTGTAAACTTCATGAGATGTGGACTGGAAGTTCAGACTACATCTCTCAGCAACGGCCCTATGACGCTGGAAATCTGGATCCTGACTGGTTGTTGCAGTAACTGTGGCAAAATACGCTGCCATAGTCTGGGCAATGTCTCGCAGATCCGTGTGGAGAGTGCCGTTATTCAGTACAGCAGCTATGGGACACCCCCCTCCCCTGCCAGAAATTCTCCTGATGGTCTCCCACACAATGGAACTTTTGGTGGAACGATTAATGGTGTTCAGGAACTGTTGCCATGACCTCTTCTTGCTCTCACGAATAATGCAGCGACACCTTGCCCTCGCCACCCGAAATACTGCAAGATTCTCAGCAGTCGGCCGAGACTTGAATCGACGCAGAGCCGCATGTCTGGTCCTGATGGCAGAGCGGCAGTCGGCACTCCACCAAGGCACAGGTGGCCTCTTCCGGGGGCCCATGGACTGTGGAATGGATGCTGCAGCAGCGTGGTGGACCGTTTCGGTAATATGATCCACCCACACCTCAACAGTCGCACAGTGTTCGAATTGGGCGAACTGGCTATAAAGTGTCCAGTCAGCTCCACTGAGAACCCATCGTGGTGGTCTCCTTTTGGGGCCCACGCCATCTGGCAGGTGAATCCAGATGGGGAAATGATCACTGCCATGCAAGTCAGCGACCACTTCCCAGTGAGCACTGGCGGCAAGAGCTGGGGAGCAAAGCGAGAGATCAATGGCAGAGAACGACCCAGTCGCTGTGCAGAAATGAGTACTCTGTCCTCCATTGAGCAAGTAGGCACAGGATGACAGGAGAAGCCTCCCAATTGCTCTACCCCTGGGGCAAGTAATTGCAGAGCCCCAAAGCACATTGTGGGCGTTAAAATCACCACAAATAATGAATGGTTGGGGGAGTTGTGTAAGAAGGTCGGTGAGGGCCAATTCATCAAGTGCCCCATGTGGGGGCAAGTAAAGTGAACAGACAGTCAATGGATGACGTACTTGCACAGACACAGCGACAGCCTGTAAAGTCGTCATAAACGAGAGAGGCGAGGAGTGGTAATCCGTCCTGACGAAAATACCTACACCTCCTCTAGCTCTCTCTCCATGCAGGTCGTCCTTTTTGTGGAGTGAATAGCCTCGCAGCTCAGGGGAGTATGAGGGATGGAAATAAGTCTCCTGGAGACAGAGACACAGTGGTCTACCCTGAGAGAGTAGACGAAGTTCCTCCACATGCGTCCTGAACCCTTGCAAGTTCCACTGAAGGGTAGGAGCCATCTATGTTGGGGGTAGCACCTTCATGCTGTCTCTCCGACGGGGCGGAGAGACCGCAGCAGGTGGAGGGGCAGGTGTGGGGTGAGCTGATTGCCCCACACATACGTCGTATTCCATCAACTCTGGTGAAGAATCAGATGAAGCCTCACGTAAAACAACAGCCGCATGGTCAGACGGTTTACCACGGGATTTGACCCGGTGTTGCTGCGGTACAGGAGCTTTCTGTGGTTTGGTGGGCTTTGGGGGAGCTGATGTGGGGGTGGTAATTGGCGCACTGAGCTTGGGAACAGCCTCAGCTGTTGGAGGCGACAGGGGCTGGCCCAAGTTCGCCACTATACCCTTGTCTGCCGTTCGACTAGGGGCTACCGGCTCTGAAACACTGGCTATGTTGAAAGTGCACTGACAGCTGCAGGTGTTAGTGCCAACACTCACCACCTCGGTCTGCGTTGAGGCATAGACTTTTGGAGTAGGCTTCTGAACCAGGGATGCGAAAGATGTAGCAAATGTGGGAGGTTGCATCGACTTATAGATCTTCTTGGCCTCACCATAGGGGATTTGCTTGGTTGTTTTGATTTCCTGGACTTTGCGTTCCTCTAAAAATATTCGGCAGTCCCTACTCCAAACAGGGTGGTTCCCAGAGCAATTAATACATTTAGCCGGAGACGAGCAACCAACTCCTTCATGAGCAGCCTTACCACAGTTGCCACAAGTCGCTTTGCCTTTACATCCTAAGGTGGTATGCCCAAAACGCTGGCATTTAAAACAGTGCATTGGGGTCGGGAAATAAGGCCTCACACTAAGGCGAAGGAAGCCAGATTTAACATGTTCAGGAAGTTTTGTGGTACTGCAGGTCAGAATAAAGATTTGACAAGATTGCCATCAACCCTCTTCATGATGTGTTGGACATCAACGATACCTTCCGGAGCCCACTCATGTTGCAGTTCGTCCTTGGGAATGTCAACTAGATCCCGGCATGTCACAACACCTTTGCTGTAGTTCAAGGTGCTGTGCAATTCAGTGTCTATGGCATACTCTCCGAGACATTTAGCAGATTGGAGGTTAGTTGCTTGCTGGGAAGTGGAAGTTCCCACTAGCAAGGTCCCATTACGTAAGCGCTTCACTGATTTCAAGGAGCCACAGATGCCCTCCAATCCCTTTTGTATATAGAAGGGCGAGACCTTCTCGAAACAACCCTCCTTCCGTTTCACAATGAGAAATACATTCTGAGCACCAGAATGCATCCTGTTACTAAAGACTTCACTTGTCAAAGATGTGCTGCAGTCAGGGGGACTGACTGCACGAGCCCTCTTCAGAGACTGGGTGTTAGAACCCTCCAGCGGCCCACCCTTTCCGCTGGGAGGAGGAAAAAAGGATTTCGAAGGATCCATCTTGGTCCCACGAGCAGCTAGGGAACTAGAAGTCCATCTAGACAAAGCCCCGCGTGCCTAGGTAAGCCTTATACAACTGAGGTGTGGCAGGTTCCCCAGAGGTTGCCCGCTAATGACTGTTCCACCATAACAGCCATGCATCTCATCGGCGCGCAGCACACCTTGAGATTGAGGGGTTGTTTATAGAGGTTTATTACATCCTCGCGATCCGAGCGGCCAAGCCAAGATCCCCACTCCCTGAGACACACAACATTCCACCGCCGCACCGCACGGTGGTCGTTAAAGCATGCCCAGAGCTTACGGTGACAGGGGACTTGCGGCACTTACCAGTCCCCAGCTCAGGAACCCCGGGGTCGCCAAACCCGTACACAGCAAATGAATGCTGAGCCCCTGGGGGCAAATTTTGTGCACAATGGGTGCCCAAAACACTTACAGAGCACCATAAAGAACAGCGAATGTGGGGGGGGGGGGGGGGGGGGGGCAACGTTGACATTTCTGGAAGCCTACCACAAACATGGTGATTCATTACTGGATGGAATTGTAACCAGTGACAAGACTTGGGTGAAACATGTCAATTGTGAGACAAAATTACAGTCCATGGAGTGGAGGCACACAAAGTCCCCCCGAAAACCAAGAAAATGTTTGCAAACCTTGTCAGCAAGGAAGTTGATGGCGACAAGGTTTTGAGATAGGCAAGGTGTGCTTCTTATTGATTTTCTTGAATGTGAAGCAACCATAAATTCTGCCCAGTACTGACAAACTTTGCACAGCCTTATAAGAGCAGTTCAAAATAAACACCGAGGAAAGATGGTGTCCAAAATCTTGTTTTTGCTCAATACCTGACCTCACATAGCAAATTGTACTAAAGAACTCCTTAATCCATTCAAATGGGAAATATTCCCTCATCCGCCCTACAGCCCTGATCTTGCACCAAGCAACTTCCATTTGTTTCCCAAGATGAAGAACTGACTTGCAACACAGCGCTTTGATGACGACGCGGAACTCCAGGCAGGCGTGACTCACTAGCTGATGTCTCAGGTGGCAGAATTTTACGACGAAGGTCTTTCAAAGCTTGTCCACCACTATGATAAGTGCCTCAATGTGTTTGGTGGCTAGGTGGCAAAGTAGTATGTCAGTCGCCCTTTCATATGTATATAATAAAATGTATTTCTTGCAATGTATTTCTTTTTAAATGCCAAAACGTTCCCTGCTTTCTGAATAGCCCTCGTATAAAATGGTTATTGTTTATAGTTGACGAGTTAACCCTGAGTGTAGAATTTAGAGTTTCTGTAATGTCAGTGATCAAGGAAGGGGCAGGGAACGAGGGGAGGGGGAAGGTGGAGGAGGAAGAGATGATGAAGCCTAATATCAGCTCACAACTTGCTCCTCTTAAAAATCATCCAAAGAGCTGCCAGGTTTAAAAACCCAACACACATCACTAACTGAAGGTTTTTTTCAAAGAGACAAAAATACGCTGCCATTAATCCTCTCTCTTTAAGAAAGATGATAAGAGAGAAGTCAATAATTAACAACTTGTTTCACTACTGAAATTATTTTCCTATCTTTGTATGTGATGTATTGTAGAATAGTATCACATCTCAGCAACAATAATATCCTCAACAAATCACAGTTTGGGTTTCAGAAGCATTGCTCTACTAATTAATTAACAAAATAGTGCAGGTTGGTATTTTCCGTGACCTATTTAAGGTGTTTGAATGTGTGAATCACGGTACTCTCATAGATGAATTAAGTTTTATGAGGCTGATGGTATAGTCAACTAATGGATAATGTCACATCTAACCAAAGATTGCAGAAAGCTGTACTTAGTAGATCAGCCAATGTAGTCCAGGGACATTATTCTGAACAGGAAGAAATCACTTATGGGGTTCCCCAAGACTCAGTCTTAGGTCCGCTATTGTTCCTCATATATATAAACAATCTTCCGTCTAATATAAGACAAGCAGAATTAGTTCTTTTTGCAGATGGTACTAGTATTATAATCAATCCAAGCATACATACAGAAACAGAAGAAACGGTAAACAATGTTCTTAAAAGTATCACTGACTGGTTTTCTGTGGGTGGTCTCACCTTCAATTTTAAGAAGATGCAACATATTCATTTCTGCACATCTAAGGGTACTATACTAATGATAAGTATGACACAAAAGAGGAAATAATAAATAGATTGGAAACTTCAAAATTCTTACTGATGAGAATTTAAACATTATGTGATTCCTAAAACAATGTAGTTCAGCCACATTAGCATGAATCATTGCGAGTCTTGGGGATAGGCGAACTGGTAAGTTGACATATTTGCATATTTTCATTCAATAATGCATACGGAGTAATGTTTTGAGGTAACTCATCTTTATGGAAAAAAGTCTTCATTGCTCAAAAATGAGTTGTATGAATATGTGCTGCTCACACATAATCATCCTGTAGACACCTGTTTAAAAAGTTATGTATTCTGACTGCTGCTTCACATTATATTTATTACCCCATGAAGTTTGTTGTAAATAATTCACTATAGTTCGAAAGGAACAGTGATGTACATAATTACAATACCAGAAGAAAAAGACATTCATTAGCCCATGTTAAAGTTGTCTTTTGCACAAAAAACAGTGGACAACACTGCAACAAAAATTATTGATCACTTACCTGTCGGTATAAAATGTCTGACAGTCAACAAGATAAAACTTGAAAACAAGCTGAAAAAAGTTTCTCCTTGATAACTCCTCCTATTCAATAGAAGAATTTCTATTACTGTAATTTGGAAGAAGTGGTGGATACAAATTACTAACTCACGTATGTATATTTTCGTAAAAAATAAACAAAATCTTAAAAATGTTCAGCAATTAATTTGTGATCTGAATGTAAAAGGACTTGTTCCACATCATTAAGATTTATCATGCAAAACAATCCACGGAACATGAAACTAACCAACACGAATCATTACGTTACATTTTCATGGCCTTCCTTCACAGGAGGCTGTGGAAGGATTGGAAAATAATTTAGAATCCTGACATGCCACTGGTGATCCTAAATTATACGGATGCCTCTCCTATCTTCCTTGGCCAAAATCAAATCCTGACAGCTCATTTGTCAAGACTCATATATCTCAAATCAAATGATATGATATGATTTATGTCTTTCACAATGTATTGTTTTTCAGTGTTCATTTTGTTGACTAAATAATGACTACTTTCTTAGGCTCAATAGAGGAAAAATAGCACCTATTGTAATCACTTCTGATTTTCTTGCTATAAATGAGAGTACTTCTGTTTTACTCTGAGAAAAGTACGCCCCAGTAGCTGAATGGTCAACACGGCGGAATGTCATTCCAAGGGGCTCGGGTTCGATTTCCGGCCAGGTCGGAGATTTTCTCCACTCAGGGACTGGGTGTTGTGTGATCATCATCATCATCATCATCATCATCATCATCATCATCATCTCATCACCATCGACATACAAGTCACCGAAGAGGCGTCAACTCAAAAGACTTGCACCAGATGAATGGTCTACCCAATGGGAGGCCCTAGCCACATGACATTTCGATTTCCAGTATGAGAAAAAAGGTAAGTGTTGGAGATTTTCTAGAAATGTGTGTGTTATAATCTTTAGAAATATAAAGAATATTTACTTTTACAAGGTGGGGGGGGGGGGGGGGATCAAATATGTATAACAGCAACAGGTATCAATAAACAATGCAAAATGTTTTAGAGGTACATGTTAATGAGGATATAAAATCATAAAACTTATACCCACAATCTTCTAAAATGAGCTTTTTCCACAATTTTATTTGTCTACATTGAAAGCCTACATGGGATGTCTACATTGAGTATGAGGATTTGATAAGTTGATATACATTGCATATTTCCATTCACTGGTGTCCTAATGGTGTAATGCACAGCAGTATGGAACTGTTTTCACAAAAAATATTCACAGAAGAAAATGAATAGAATTCTGTGTAAAGTAACACAAATTTTAAATGTGTATTTGTTCTCTGATGAAATTTGTCACCTATGACTAATAGGGTTAATGTGCAGTGGCCTCAGAAACCATTCCAGTTAACTGTGCACCCATTACATAGATGCACATGATACATCAGCAGATCCCTGTATCCTACAATATATTATTAGGACTTCTGTTCCATTACATGTAAACACTTGTCAAAAAATTACTATTCTGAATTGTACCCAGCTGCTGTGAGAGATCCACTGCATGCTGTGCTTTATGATGCTGCCATTCCTGCCTTCAGCATATACCAACAGGCCATGATAACTTGTTAATTTAGGTGACTGTTTTCAATGATACAAGCATCCAGTTGCAGTATTCCTGCACTCATGCCAATTTCTCAGTTCTCTAACATGAGGTTATCAGAGGTAAATGTGTGATGTAAATGTTATCGTGCTGCTGCTGTTGTTTGCTAATGAATGGATGCTGATAAACTGAAAACAGCAGTACTGGGATTTAACATCCCACTTCCACCATTGTTATTAGAAAGGAGGATACTAACTCAGTCAGACAAGAAAGATGGAAGATATCAGTTATAAAAATTTTCTGGAATCAGTCTGGCTTTTGTGTAAAGTGATTTATGGAAACTGCAAAGCCTTTAGCAGAATTTTTGTTTGTTAGGTTTAACTCTACTCTCTTCACATATGAGGCCAGCATCTAGAATCAAAGTAGAAGAGCAGTTCTAGCAAACTGAAGCTGTTGAAAAGGCCTTGAAGCACACATGGGTAGCTCAATCTGTGTGACCATTGCTCCAAAAAGGAAGGGTTTGTTTTCAATCCCGCCCCAACACACAGTTTTAATCTGCAGGAAAGAGACTAATCTATTAACTTTGTTTGGCAGCACTGAACTGATGCATGGTCTGCTGCAATGTGGCCCTTCTACCTATCATTTCAGATCAAGCTACCTGATAGCTACACATCACCCACACACTGTTGAACATGACAGCGAATTTATTTTGAATGTTTAGTATCCCCACTAGTGGACATTAATATGGACAAAGATTAGCTGGCGTGGGTCCCGTGGGAAAGTAGTACGGCAAGCTGGTACAGATGGTGTAGGTCTGTGGGTAAAGGCACTGACACATGTGTTCATCTGTGTTTGGTGACAGGCTACGGCCTGTCAGTTCTTATGCTGATGTTAACTACCTCAGACCTGGCCTTTGCCTCACTTTGTGCTCTTTTTCCCATGATAATGCTCAGCTGCTTGTGCTGGTCGCATTTTGTGTTTATCTCTGTGCTAGTCTCTACGTGGTGTTCAGAGAATCTCCTCCTGTCATAGATTGACTTGCACATAAAGTTTTGTTCGCTCTATTGAGGTCTAGCTCCCTGGCTTTGTCAGCTAGTACAGTTAACTTTCTGGGACAGTGCTGGTTTTGTAGCATTGTCATGCCCTGTGTAAATACAAAAGAATGAATGTACTCAGGGTATTCCATTCTAGGCCTTTGAATGGTGTTTTCGAATACCCCACTATTGTCATGACTTCACAGCTGAAGTGCCTTTTTTGAGTGGTTCTAATTATTTTACCATAATCAATCATGTTGAGACCTGGCGTCTAGGACTAACTTTCCACCACTGCCACCTGGACTATCAGTGAACATGCAAACAGAGTATAATACTATGTCATGCCAAACACTGCAACTTCTTGATGCCAATGTTGGATCGGCTAGTTCTAGATAATGACACTCTAATACAACACGGCATGGGTATAATCTTAAAACATGAAATTTAAGTTATTAAGCCTTAGAATACCAGTAACTTTAGTCAATAACGGCATGATGGAAAGATGCTGATATGCGTGGAATTGTTATATTTACCCCAAAAATAAAGAAGCAAAGTGCACAAAATAAATATGCCGTTGTAAATGTGTAAGTAACAAGCAAGATCATTAATCGAAAGTACAGATTGGAATATCAACACTATTAAGAAAAGAACAGATTGTTACTTACTGTAAAGATGACATGCTGAGTTGCAGACAGATGTAATACGGAACTGTTACACACTGGGCTTTTAGCCACAGCCTTCTTCAGAAAAAAACACACACACACACACACACATTCACACAAGCAGGCACATCTCACGCACACATGACTGCTACTTCTGCCCACTCCAGCTAGAATGAAACCGTCACATTGAATGAAAGCAGCAATCTGGAGTGGGACAGGGAAGAGGGATGGATAGCAAAGATCGGCTGGGAGGAGAGAAGGGCACTTTCTGGTGGAGTGTGCAGAGACTAGATGGTGTCAGGATTAAGCAGCCAGGCAAAGTGTTGGGTGGCTGTGGGGGAGGGGTAAGGGGTGGGGTGGGGTGGGGTGGGGGGATAGGGAGTGGAAAAGGAGAAAAGCAGAGAAGAGGATAAGACTGGTAAGTGCATTGGCAGAGAGCAGTGCATAATGAGGGTAAGTTGATGTTGGGATGATTTTGGGAGTGGAGAATGTGTGGAAGGATAAATCCCATTCGCACAGTACAAAAATGTTGGTGGTGGTGAGGAGGCTCCAGATGGCCCAGTTCTGCAGCAGCCACTGAAATCATGCATGTTATTTTCAGCTGCATGTTATGCCACAGGGTGGTACATTTTACTCTTGCTCGCAATATAGTGGTGGCCATTCATCCTGGTGGACACGTGGTTGGTAACCGTACCACTGTAAAAAGATGTGCACTGATTGCAGTAGAGCTGGTACACAACATAGACTGCTTAGCTTCTGATGGGATGGGATAAGTCTGTGAGAGGACTGAAATAGGATGTGCTGGTTGGGTGGATACGACAGGTCTTGCAGCTGGGTCTTAAAAGGGGATATGGGAATTAGGAGTCACACTGGGGTGGACTGGGATGTTGTGGAGGTTGGGTAGGTGACATCACTCTACTTTAGGAGGAGTGGGAAGGTTCTTGGGTAGGATGTTCATCATTTCCGTGTCCTGAAAAAAGGATGTGGCTCTGCTTTTCCAGTCCAGAGCGGTATTGTGTGACGAAAGAGTGCTCTTAGTAACAAGTTCTCGGGCTGTTAGGAGGACTGGATGATATGACATGGGAAATCTGTTTGGATACTAGGTCTGGGCGATAGTGCCTGTCTGTGAAGGTCTTACCAAGACCTTCAACATACTGGGAAGGGAGTTCTTGTCACTATAGATATGCTGTCCCTGGTGGACCTGGCTGTATGGGATGGATTTTTTGATGTGGAAGCAGTGGCAGCTTTAGAAAAGCCGCTACTGTTGCTAGTTGATAGGTTTAATGTGGCCAGAGATGTGGATGGAGCCATCAGAGACAAGGAACCAAGCAGCAATTCGTGTGATATTACTAACTATAAAAGGAAATATCAACCTTGTGAGAACTTCACAGTTTATGTAACAGAGACTAAACTTCAAGGATAGCAAAGGAACTCTGATAAGGGAGGTTGTAGGGTTGCGGATGGGGATTGGAGAACAGACCGAATGATCGTATGGTTTAAAAACATCAGGAATCTCATTCTAAAGTTGTTCACTGTGAGGGATCGATCTTCAGGAGATATCATTCTTGGACAGCAAACAAGATGAATGTATTGTCCTTGGCACCCATTAAAACTGTTGTAACTGGTTGTACCGCACTGTTGTAACTGGTTGTACCGCTACCTGAATGGTCGTGGGGTGGCCGATAAAGCGCAGCAGGGCCAAACGGAGAGCAGCCCGCGAACAAACCATCGAACAGAAAGGATGGACATGAAACAACGATGGACGATCGAGAGAGACCTTACAATGACAACAAACAAGAAGCTACGGAGTGACAGGGACAACCACATGAATCCAATACGTCCACTAGTAATGAAAACAAAGAATGATAAACATGCTGTCTGTTGTCAAGGCGATATGTCAAGACTGGCGCAACGATGAGATTCGCTGGCTGAGCGAGAGACAGGTGCTTAAATACATGATCAGGGGCGCCACTATTGGCCGCTGGGACTACGTGTTCCACTGTGGTGCCCTCACACAAAATGTAGGCCAGGAGGTGTGCGCCGCCATGGCTTACGGCGCGATGGTGCAGAGACCTCTAGGGGTCTAAGAGGCGCAGGTACAAAATCCATGGTGCGCGATACCAGATCCCTCCCCCCTGAAATTTGCGCGTAGGGGCAGAAATGCCCCAGATGGTGCATTCGGGTGGAGCTGATTATGATGGCAGCGCTCCAACCCCTTTGACGTCTGCACCGACGTCTCACGCCGCCCATGGGCTGTGACAACTGTGGTGGGCATCCAACCAGCCTTGCGCCCATACTCGCAGGCCCACACAGCCATTGCGAGGGCCAGGAGTGGGGGCAAGAGGGGGATGGCATCAGCAAATGGAGCAGAGTCCGCGGCTGTCGCCCATGAAGGAGCTCTGCCGGACTGCGTCCATCAACTGGTGTAGTGTGATAGGTGCTCAAAAACAGGGTGAGGGCCGACGTGGTTGGAGATGTGTCGACGGCCTTTGTCAACTGGTTGAAAGGGGGGCTACAGATATGTTTGATACCATTGGCTTGACAGAAGTTGCAGAAGGAGGATGCTGTGAATTGGGGACCATTATCAGAGACCAACATGTGTGGCAGGCCCTCAATGGTGAGAACCTGGGCCAGGGCCATGAATGTAGCCTCCGTGGTGGTGGATGCCATGCAGACGACATATGGGTATTTTGAGTAGGCATCAACGATGAGTAACCACATGGACCCCATAAATGAACCCACAAAATTGATATGGATGTGATCACAGGGCTGGCAAGACACAGGCCAGGGTGCAAACGACTGAGGGGGGCTTGCCTGGTGACGCACACACACAGTGCACCCATGGACCAGGCGGTCAATATCGCCATCAATGCCGGGCCAATACACGTACCGGTGAGCCAAAACTTTCATACAGGACATACCCCAGTGCCCCCGCGGTGTAACAAACTGAGCACCCGAAGCCGTAAATCCTGGGTGATGACCACCCGATGGGCATCCAACTCCGTGGCCAACAGAAGGACATCATCAACCACAGAGAAGTGTGGGACAGGTGGTACCAGGGGCTGAAATTGGACTGTATCCAATGAGTAACATAGGAGGGCCACCCGTGGACCACGTAGTGGAGAACCTGCTGCAAGATAGGGTCATGGTGGGTAGAGGTGGCAATGTGAGCAGCCATAAGAGGCAGACTGTCCAGGACATCCCCGTGGGTGGAATCAATGTGAAAACAGAGGACCTCCTGTTGGTCAAAGGCAGGATTGGAAACTGCTGGGAGACGTGACAAAGCATCCGCATTAGCATGGTGGGCTTATACCGCATGGTGTAAGCGTAATTTCACAAAAACAACGGCCAGTGAAGACGATCGCAAGGGCTTCCTTTTAAATCTGGCTGTAGGTCTGTTGTGCTAGGGTCAACGTCTTAAGAGGCATAAGTGATGGGCTGTTCTGAGCCATCGGCATCCCAATGCGCAAGGACGGGCCCAATGCCATATGCCGATGCATCAGCTGCCACAACCAAGGGGTGGTACTGAGAGAAGGGAGTAAGGGAAGGGTCGGACTTCAGTATCACCTTTAAATGGAGAAAAAGACTGGTCACAGGCAGGAGTCCAAGCAAAAGATACCCCTTTGCGACGCATGTGACTGAGGGTTTGACTAATGGAGGCATCCTGGAGCAAGACCTTTAACAAGTAACCTTGCCCAAAAACCCCTGGAGTTCAGATAAGTCCTTGGGATGAAGAAGGGCCTCAATGGCCATGACATTATGACCCAAAGGGCGAATACCATCTTTGCTAAGCCAGTGGCCTAAGTATTCCACTTCCGGTTGGAGGGGGGGAAAAAACGCTTGTCTAGCTGACAGCGTAAAATAGCAGATTGCATTGTATGAAATAAGGCGCTGAGGTTTTGGAAATGTCCCTGGGGGGTACGTACAGTGACCAAGATGTCATTCACATAATTCACAAAGGCAGGGATAGCCTGTGTAAGCTGCTCCAGGAACCGCTGGAAAATGGTCGGCACTGAAGAGACACCAAAGGGAAGGCGCTTGTACTTATACAATCCGAAAGGCGTGTTGATAACCATGATGTTCTGAGAGTCGGCATCCAAGGGTAACTGGCGGTATGCCTCTGCCAGATCAATCCTTGAAAAATACTCCCCCCCCCCCCCCCCCCCCCCCGCCAAGCTTGGTGAGAAGGTCTTCCTGTGGGGGAATGGGTTAAGTGTCAACGAGGGACTGAGCATTGACTGTAGCACCGAAGTCCCCACACAGACGAAGGGACTCATTGGGTTTCCGTATGACCATCAATGGCGTCATCCAGGCACTGTAAGACACAGGCTCCAGAACGCCAGTGGCCTGGAGCTGATCAAGTTCCTGCTTGACTGCCAGCCATAAGGCCACCAGAAGTCCACGTCCGGAAAAAGCGAGGCTGCACATCCGGCTGTAGGGTGATGTGCGCCTGAAACCAGGAAGCACATCAGAGATCCATTGCAAGCAACAACGCAAAAGCGAAGCACAGATTGTGCAAGTCCTGAAAAGGAACAGCCGTGAAAACGACCTTAACTTCTTCGGAACCTGAAATGCCAAACAGTTTAAATGCGACAAAGAGGGTAAGGAGCTAGGGAACACACTTGTACATTGCCTGGACGACGAACTGCACACAAAGGGGAATGGCACCGTCTCTGTAGGCGAGCAAACGGCGAGAGGGAGGTGACAACTCAGGAGAGCCCAGCCGGGTATATGACGCCATATTGATCAGGGAGACGGTGGCCCCAGTATCGACTTGAAAACTGACATCCTCAGTGAAAAGGCGGAATGTGAGGAAAAGCTTCCAGGCTGACGGTTCATCTTGTGGAATGACCAACTGCAGAGCATGGACTGTATCTTGAGGCCCAGGACGGGCAGGATTGGAGCGAGTCGAGCGACTATGACAAACCAGTCAGATGTGGTCCTCCTCTTTACACAGCGTACACATTTTCCAACAGTGGGGACAATCAGCTCAAGAATGTGCAGTAAAGCACTGTGGGCAACATGGAAGTGGGCCGTGCGACCGGCGACGAGAGGCGACTAGAGGCACCGATGCCATAGAGATGTCAGGCAACTAGGAGTCCCGACGGCGCTGGTCACACCAACGTCGCGAGGGCAGAACCCGCCATGATGCCTCAATCGCTGTTACCTGCGACCGTCCGCATACGAAGCCTTACACTGCTGATTGGTGCACGTAAAATCGCATCGACGGCTGTGACCCTGCAAGTCCGTGACCAGGAACGATACGATTTACCATGCTGTTTACGGTACTGGTGGAACTCCAGCCGAGAGGCGACCACATGGTAGCGTTGGGAATAATAGTTTGTCAGAAAAAGGCATGTCTCCTGGAAAGAGAGACCCACAGGATTGGACAATGGTGCCAACTTGTGGAGAACAAAGAATGTGTCTGGGGTGGCACACGACAAAAACAATGACCACTCCAAGAAGTGGTCCATAACTTGAAAAGCCGTAAAATGTTTCAGCTGATGTAAGTAGGTTTCCCAGTCCTCTTTAGCATCATTAAATCGTAGGAATGATGGCGGACAGGGGAAAGCATCAGACACCCAAGGACTTGAAAGTAGTTGTGGTAACACATCCCGGGTATCGACTTTGTCCATTAGCAACCGCAGGGACTGTTGTAAGATGTCTAACTGGAGCTGCTGCTCCTGAAGACAGACCAACTTTGCCTCCGTGCTAACAACTACCACTGTTTATCTTGTCGGCAAAAATGTTGTAACTGGTTGTAACCATGAACCGTTCCGGTTGTGGGGTGCCCGAGAAAGTGCAGCAGGACCAAACAGAGAGTGGTCCGATAACAAACAAATAAATGGAAAGGACGGACATGAAACAACGACGGACGATTGAGAGAGATCTTACGGCGACAACACGCAACAAGCTACGGAGTGAGAGGGACAACCACATGAATCCAGGATGTCCACTAGTAATGAAAACAAAGAATGGTAAACAAGCTGTCTGTGTCAAGGTGATATGTCAAGACTCATGCAATGATTAGACTCGCTGGCTGAGCAAGAGGCAGGCGCTTAAATACACAATCGGGGGCACCACTATTGATCACTGGGACTATGTGTTCCACTGTGGCTCCCTCACACTAAATGTGGGCCAGGAGGCACACGCAGCCATGGCTTACGGAGCAATGGTGCAGAGACCTTCAGGGGTCTTTGACGTCCATGACGTCTGGCCTGGATTCAAATTCCGCAGCGTGCGGTACCAGAAAAACAGCCTCAGTTTTTGCAGCACCACAAAGGCTTAGTGTGTAAAGTGCCATGTCAGTAAGCTGAGGTATGGCTGGTTTGGTTGGGTGATTTGGAAGGAGTGCACAAAACAGCGAGGTCATCGGATTAGGGAAAGATGGGGCAGGTAGTCGGTTGGGCCCCTTCAAAGGAACCATCCTGGCATTTGCCTGAAGCGATTTAGGGAAATCACGGAAAACTTAAATCAGGATGGCCGGGCCCAGGCTCCTGAATGGAAGTCCAGTGTGCTAACCACTACACCAGCTCGCTCCGTGCTGAGGACCATTTTTTCAACTTCAGCCTAAAATAAATTTTGGTTCGTTTCTTTTTCTTTATCCTTTCTCTATTTAAATTTTTAACAAGAGCTGATAACCACCTTCGTAACATTGATACAACTGATTTCATGTTTAACTTGCAACAGGCATATGTATATTTATTTATAATGTTACAATTTATAATTTTTTGAGAAACTATGGCAACAACAATAGTTATTGCACAATGAAAATTGTGTGAAACACAGCAACATTAAATTTCCAATAAATTTAAAGGGATACAAGTCTTTAACATTTGGCAATATCATTTCTTCATATGTTAATTTTGGGGCCATAAGTCAGTGTGTAGCCTAAATTCAGAAGGTTTTTCCCTTATTTTTGGTTGTGTTCATGAACAGCAGCGCCCCCGATCGTGTATTTAAGTGCCTGCCTCTTGCTCAGCCAGTGAGTCTAACCGTTGCGTGAGTCTTGAAATATTTCAACACCTACAGAAATAAAATTGTCACACAACTCAAAGGAGTGCTAGACTAACACCATTCACTCTTGGCTGCTTCACCACACCAAAATCAGTACCACTTTAAAGGATGGTAAGTATGTGCTTCCTCTCTGATTTCAGAGGATGATATTCCTGCATGGAAGCTATAGTTTGATCTGATGTTTGGTCTGTGGGGTGCTCAATTGTGCAGTCATCAGCGCCCATACAAAGTCCCAATTTTTTGCACAGTCCAATCGAGCCACTGTCAAGAATGATGATGATGATGATGATGATGATGATGAAATGAGGAGGACAACACAAACACCCAATCCACGGGCAGAGAAAATCCCCAACCTGGCCAGGAATCGAACCTGGGACCCCATGATCCAGAGGCAGCCAAGCTAGCCACTAGACCACGAGCTGTGGACACTTCAGTGTGAGATAGCATGCATCTTAAACTACATCATCATACAGTTCATTCTCCAATCTCCAACCCTGATATGTCCTTCCCTTTTGAGAAAAAATGTTATTTGCATGAAATGGTGTTTAAACAGTTCAGAATTAATGAGTTATTAAGTAGGAACAAGAAAACATGTTTCAAAAATAGCACACTACATTAGATTTTTAAGAAAAAATGAGGCATACAAATTCAAATGGCCAGCAATTTACTCAGATAAAATATGAATTCATACATACAGCATTATTCTGGGAACAAAAGCGTAAATCTATGTCTAACTACTGTGCTATGCAGACCTTGGTGTACAGATGCATAGTGCATGACTGTCCTCCATTTATTAGAATACTGGAGTGTAGAAAGTAACTACACCCACTTGCCTGTTTCTCAAGACTGAACATGATGGGACTGCCACTCTGACTAGATCTTTCATTCATTTTGCCGGATAATAAGTGAAAATGGTGACAAACAGTTAATACTTATACATGGAAACATTTATGAATACAATACAAAAAGTATAGCCCACCTTTTTATTTGTCAGTAGTGAATGGTGACAAACATAAAAATTAAGGTATGCAGAGTACCAAATAGACCATATTCATAATGCCTGCACACGGACGCGCACACGCATGCACGCACACACACACACACACACACACACACACACACACACACACAGAGAGAGAGAGAGAGAGAGAGAGAGAGAGAGAGAGAGAGAGACAGGATGTTGATGATGACTGCTTAATAAAGATGAAGATCTGCACATAATCTATTTCATAACTTGATTGCATTCCAACACGTTTACCATGTTCAACTTTACTCTTAACAAGCTAAATGGAAAAAAAAGGGGAATTCAGAAAGAATGACTAGCGGTCTAGATAATGTTACAAAAACTTTCTCCAGCGATAATGCTGTTAACTCACTTTTTCTTACAGTGCTTGCAAAGAGTTTATTCTTTGATGTTCACAAGTCACACTAACACCCATCTGCCTTATGGAGCAGAAAGCACTACCCATCATCAGCAATTTAGTTTTGACAAACGGTTTCAAGGTCTCATATGCTGCAGTGTTCACTGAACTTCTGTTGCAGATATGTATTTTGTTATCTCTTGTTTATGTAGCTGCAAAGCTGGTCAATTGTAGCAGCTTAGTACTTAGTGCTCACCTTTGACATCAACTGCACGTGAAGCACTGCAGTTTCTGTGAAAGATAGTCATATGGTGTCCTTAGATAAATAATGATTGGCACATGGGAAGCACAATTGTCAGTAAACCTATATATTAACTCTAATTTCTTGAATTTTCTTGTTGTGATCATTTCACAATACACATGTGGGCGGAAGTAATATGTTGTCTGCCTCTTCCCAGAAGAACTCAGAATTTCAATAGCAAAACCACTCCATGCTGCACAATGCCTCTCTTGCAGCATCTGTCACTAGTGTTGATTCAGCACCTCTGTAATGCATTTCTGCTGTCTAAATGATCTTGAGCTGGAAAAGGGCACTGCTCTTTGCCGAATCTTCTCTGTTTCCTCTATTACTTCTACCTCGTAAGGTTCACAAAGTGATGAGCAATACTCAAGAATTGGTCGAACAAGCACCTTCTAATCTACTTCTTTCATGGTTAGGTTACATTTATTTATGATTCTTTCCATTAATCTCAGTCTAGGGCCAGTTCATGTGAAATCAACCAACGGCCAGGTTCTTGACATCTCAGATTTGATAATTTTTTGTACATTTATAACAGTTTGAAAAATCCCACATTAATTTGTTTTTAAACTTTTCATTCTTCACAATTTTTAAAACTTCCAAAATTATGTGATTTTTGTTACATTCACAAATATTAAAATCACCACATCTCAAAAAGTATTTGACTTGCAGATAAAAAATCTGATCTATTTTATTCAGTTTCTTATAAGCTTTAAAAGTATGCACTAATTCTTGATATTCATAACAGTGCTGAATTTTCCAAGATTATTTTTTTTAATTCTGAAATTCTGAAATAATATTTGTTTATTTTTTATTTTTGTAAAAAAATTATGTTAGTCAAACATTATTTGTTAATTTGTGTGCCAAATTACTGTAAAAATTACAAGTTTGTGTTTCACTGGGAACTTTTCATAATAAATTTTATTTTACTGGTAAGTACAGCAACAAGTGCATAGCCTGTAAGGATTTTTACTTGTTGCTAAGTTGTAATGTGTCAAATTCCAAATAAGGCTGTTGAATCATTATTTTTTATTTACTGACAATAAATTTCTTACATTATTAGAATTATACAATTAAATTTAGATAGACTTTTGGCTTTCCCCTGTTAACTGTAAAGATACTTTATCATACACCAGAATAACGCATGTTCAAAATACTATGAACAGTTTTCTTCATTATAACTTCATTTCACAAATATATTAATATTAATCAATACCATTTATTAAACAGAGATGTAGCTGTTATTATTTAACAATGTGTTATTTGGGTGCTTTGCAAAGAGGATTTCTTTACTCATCTCCAACAAGCAAAATGTTATGATGATCAACAAACAATCTTTTTGGAGTCTAAGATTATGTATTGTAGTTTTCTTGTAATTGATGTAACCTAGTTCTCCCAAGCAATAATGCAACAACATGTTCTTCTCCAATATAATCTGAAGCTTTCCGCAGCTCTTCATTGGATAATCAATACGTTCTTCCAGTGGCAGTTATTGGATTTGATTTATAAAGTATGAAGTTTTTTAATTGCAGTCAAGTTATCAGGTCTTTTTGGTTAGCACAAAGAAAGAGCTAGTCTACAAGAATGGATAAATAAAAGTTTACTTCTTCTGTTTCATCTCTTAACAGCACATAAGCCATCCACAATATGCCATTACAGACACAAGCAATAAGTCCTGTAATCTGGACCCACTTGAATTTTATGAACACCAAAATCCTTAAAATAAAAAAAATAAATTGTTTTTGAGAGAGAACTTTGTTGGTAGGGCACTGGAGAATCTCACTGGAAGTGCTGAAAAATCTTAAAGATAGAGAGCTTTAGCTGTATTTAGTCCTTTATTACTGAATTGCTACCAGTTTCCTGGCACTAAAAGTTGTATCTTCAGGTGAACACAGATCTGAAACATAGCTTGGAACTTTGTACCCAACATTTGGCTTGGCATTGATTGACAAAGTTGTTGGATGTCCTCTTAAGGGATCATGCCAAATTCCGCCAAACAGGCACATTACATAGTTGAAATACCTAGTTGGTTGGAAGGCTCTGCCCATCATGCTCCAAACGTTCTCAACCTTTCTGAGCAAGGTAGGGTTTCACAAGCATAAAGACAAGTAGCAGAAACTCTTGTGTGTGGGTGGGCATTATCTTGCTGTAATGTAAGCCCATGAAGGCTTGCCATGAAGGACAATAAAACACGATGCAGAATATCATCAATGTACCACTGTGCTGTAAGGGTGCTGTAGATGACAACCAATGGGGTAGTGCTACGAAAGAAATGGCACCTGACAGGTAGGCCACATGGTGGACGATAGGTTAGTATCCCACTGTTGTCTGGGATGTTTTCCAGGGATGAATCCTGCTTCAAATGAGCCCTGATGACCAGCAAAGGAATGTCTGGAGATGGCCCTGATGGTGGTGAAACACCAACATGCCCTGTCCCCTGCCATATGGCCCAACAAACAGCAGTGATGATCTGGGTGCCATTTCTTTTCATAATATAACCCCTTTGGTTGTCATCCATGACACCCTTACAGCAGAACATTAAGTCGACAATATTCTATGCCCTGTTTTGTTGCCCCTCATGGCAAGTCAGCCTAGGCTTACATTTCAGCATGATAATGCCCATGTGCACACGGTGAGAGCTTCTAATGCTTGTCTTCATGCTTGCCAAATCACATACTTTGGTGAGCAAGGTCACTGGATCTCTCCCCTATCAAGAGCATTTGGAGTGTTATGGGCAGAGCCCTCTAACCAGCTTGAGATTTTGACACTCTGACATGCCAACTGGACAAAATTTGACATGATATCACTCAGGAGGACATCCAATATGTTTATCACTCCTTGCCAAGCCAATTAGCTGCTTGCATAAGGACCACAGGTGGACCAGTGCGTTATTGACTTGATCAGTTTGTGAAGATCTTTATCTTGAATCAATCATCCAATCTTTCTGAAACTGTAATCAGTTATTTGCCTGTAAATATACATCGCAACTACAGATTTCAGTCCCATTCGGATAATTTTTACATCATGCATCATTTTTTGGCCTTATTTTGTTTATGTGTATGTATGGGTACATCTGTTTCTGTTGTTCTATAAATATGGACTGCAACTACCGTAAATTAAAAGTTGCATAAAACAGAAAATGCATACTATCCATTACATTATTAACGTTAATTTTATATCGCACAGTTAGTACAATTTTAAAATGATGAAGTGAAGTGTTCTTAATTAGTACTCAGTTTAACAATAGTTTTATGAACCAGCTTGCAAACCAAGCTGGCTGTGGCTCCATTATGCTCTGGGGAACATTCAAGTGGGCATCCATAGGTCCAGTCGGGCTCATGCTAGGTACCACGATGGCCAAGGAGTATTGTACACTAGTAGCAGACCATGTGCACCCCTCCATGGCGATCATGTTTCCTGATGGCTGGTTGATTAGTTGATTTATTTGGTGGATGGGACCAGGAAAAGGAAAAGATAGGGAAGGAAGTCAGCTGTGCCATTTCAAAAGAGCCATCCCAGCATTTGACTGAAGTGATCTAGGGAAATCATGGAAAACCTAAATGAGGACGGTTGGAGACGGGTTTGAACTGTTGTCCTCCCAAATGCAAGTCCAATGGGATAACAACTGGTCCCGGCGGCAGCGTCATTTTTCAGCAAGATAAGGCGCCATGCCACAAGGCCAGCAGTGTGATCAATGGTTCAAGAAACACAGTGCTGAGTTCCAACTCACCAGATCTAAACTCAATCGAAAACATCTGGGGTGCGACTGAATGTGACGTCATAACTCATTGTCCCCCTCCCCGGAATTTACAGGAATTATGTTACTTATGTGTGCAGATGTGGTGCCAACTCCCTCCAGTGACCTACCAAGACCTCATTGCCTCCATGCGAAGACGCTTCGCCACTGTTATCCATGCCGAGGGTGGACATACCGGCTATTAAATAGCTGGTCATAACGTTCTGGCTGATCAGTGTATATGGTAAACAGTTTCAAATTAGCCACAAATGTAAGTCTTGCACTGCACCAGTCAAATATATGGAAAATTGGCCATGAGATCAGTAAGTTATATATTATCATACATATTGATCTCATGGCCAGCTTTCCACTTGTATGACTAGTGCAACACAAGACTTACATTTATGGCTAATCTGATAATGGATGAATAGTCCAAAACCAGTCATCAATAAATATATTTTCTTCCAGTGAAACTTAAAGACACTTTTCATACTGATTACTGTACTCCCCTTTTGCCTTACCAACAGATGAAAGATAGTACGCATTGCTGAGAGTAAACATGAGCTACCAATAAATGCCATATCTGTTGGGACTGGAACTGATTTCCCAGAAAGGTTCAAAGGCCGAGGGAGGGTATATTAGACAATGCAGCTTCATATTTAAGAATGAAATTAAGCGCCTCAGTGAAATAACTGGAAGGGTGGCAAAAAAGGCCAGCAGACCATCAAATATTTAGAGACGGCTCCATAGGTGGCTAATGACTGTACTGCATGGCTTATCAGCATGAATGATATCAACCAACTGGGATCAGAGGCCATTTTTTGGTACCTCTACACTGGTGGTTAAATTAGTGATGACAGTTACACCTTACACACACATGGAAGTACAACTCGTGATTTGCAGCACTGTTCCTAGAGCCAGACAAAGTCCTGGTTTGGACATGGGTTGAGCTACAGACTCAGGAAATAGAGCGGTTACATTGGATGCCAATTTCTTGCCCTTCGCTGTAAGATACATTTGTGAACCACCATATTATGAACAAAATGTAAGCTTATGGAAAATTAGCTTGTGGCTGAATTGGAGACTTTCCTAGAGGTCAGTGATTCTGGGTGGGGAATTAATGGCTTATTACAAGTGTGATGAAGGAACAAAAGACACTATACAGTTAAGTGTACATTATACAAAGACAAAAGATTACATGTTATATGCTCAAAATTACCACCAACTCTATACAAACTTCTACTTTTAAGGTTTGTGATGATTCATTATTTTGTCAGAGCACCAGACTAATATTTTTACTTTCATTGTACTTTCTCTGTATTTCTTCTTCAGTGTACTATTTTTCTTCCTCTACTAAACTACTTGCAACAATTTTCTAGCCTATTTTTAATGTTAAATTATGAAAAATCTCTGCCACACATGTACTGCCATTTATGATACTTCCATTCTCTGTAATACACTCCTGGAAATGGAAAAAAGAACACATTGACACCGGTGTGTCAGACCCACCATACTTGCTCCAGACACTGCGAGAGGGCTGTACAAGCAATGATCACACGCACGGCACAGCGAACACACCAGGAACCGCGGTGTTGGCCGTCGAATGGCGCTAACTGCGCAGCATTTGTGCACCGCCGCCATCAGTGTCAGCCAGTTTGCCGTGGCATACGGAGCTCCATCGCAGTCTTTAACACTGGTAGCATGCCGCGACAGCGTGGACGTGAACCGTATGTGCAGTTGACGGACTTTGAGCGAGGGCGTATAGTGGGCATGCGGGAGGCCGGGTGGACGTACCGCCGAATTGCTCGACACGTGGGGCGTGAGGTCTCCACAGTACATCGATGTTGTCGCCAGTGGTCGGCGGAAGGTGCACGTGCCCGTCGACCTGGGACCGGACCGCAGCGACGCACGGATGCATGCCAAGACCGTAGGACCCTACGCAGTGGCACAGGGGACCGCACCGCCACTTCCCAGCAAATTAGGGATACTGTTGCTCCTGGGGTATCGGCGAGGACCATTCGCAACCGTCTCCATGAAGCTGGGCTACGGTCCCGCACACCGTTAGGCCATCTTCCGCTCACGCCCCAACATCGTGCAGCCCGCCTCCAGTGGTGTCGCGACAGGCGTGAATGGAGGGACGAATGGAGACGTGTCATCTTCAGCGATGAGAGTCGCTTCTGCCTTGGTGCCAATGATGGTCGTATGCGTGTTTGGCGCCGTGCAGGTGAGCGCCACAATCAGGACTGCATACGACCGAGGCACACAGGGCCAACACCCGGCATCATGGTGTGGGGAGCGATCTCCTACACTGGCCGTACACCTCTGGTCATCGTCGAGGGGACACGGTACATCCAAACCGTCATCGAACCCATCGTTCTACCATTCCTAGACTGGCAAGGGAACTTGCTGTTCCAACAGGACATAGCACGTCCGCACGTATCCCGTGCCACCCAACGTGCTCTAGAAGGTGTAAGTCAACTACCCTGGCTAGCAAGATCTCCGGATCTGTCCCCCATTGAGCATGTTTGGGACTGGATGAAGCGTCGTCTCACGCGGTCTGCACGTCCAGCACGAACGCTGGTCCAACTGAGGCGCCAGGTGGAAATGGCATGGCAAGCCTTTCCACAGGACTACATCCAGCATCTCTACGATCGTCTCCATGGGAGAATAGCAGCCTGCATTGCTGCGAAAGGTGGATATACACTGTACTAGTGCCGACATTGTGCATGCTCTGTTGCCTGTGTCTCTGTGCCTGTGGTTCTGTCAATGTGATCATGTGATGTATCTGACCCCAGGAATGTGTCAATAAAGTTTCCCCTTCCTGGGACAATGAATTCACGGTGTTCTTATTTCAATTTCCAGCAGTGTAGAAATAGCATCATGTTTTATGGCATAAATGCCAGCCTCTCTTCTAAGAGCATACTATGAAGATTTTATTTTATTGTCTGAGCTGCCAATTTAAGACAAGATGTGGTTCTTTTAAATTTTTCTTATTATTTATAAATCATTGCTTGTTGTAACAATTGAGTAAATGTCCCTTTTTTTTATTCTGGGGACACACTAGCCTCCACAGTGATCCAGTTTCTTTGACAATTCCCTAATATTGTATTTAATTGAATTTTTGGTGAGGAGAGGAAACTATTTCCAAAAATTAATGTAAAATTATCAATAACAACAATGAATTTAAAGCTGTCCCTGAATGCATTATAATATTCATTCTAACAAGATTGTTATAGCCTTTTTTTCTTTAATTACAAACTGTTTATACAGCTATTTTACATAACAAGAATAACAGTGCATCACGATGTAAAAAAAAAAAAAAAACAAAAAAAAAAAAAAACTTACTACACAATAGGCATGTGTTAGTTTCACTTCAGTTCGTGGTATGTGAACCCTTCTCTAACAAGGGTACTGTCATCCTGAGCTACTCAAAAAGTGAAACTGATTGCTGATAGTAAATTATTCTGGCTAACTAGTCAACAGTATCCTATATAAATTTGTTTCTCACTGAGAAATTAGCATTAAAATCTCCTCGGACTGTCTACATGATGAGTCAGTAAATTCAGGATGCTAAACACTATGTTACACATCAGCTGCTTTTACAAAGTCCACCTTAAGGAGCAAGGTTATAAAGTAAATGTTATTTCATTAAGCTACTTACATTGGTGTTGTGTGATGAAATAATTGTTACAGAGAAGCCAGTGTGCCTGAAAGCAGGTACTCTTGACTGTGCTGTGTTCACACTCACTATATGACTGACAGATTCCCAACACCAGTCTTCCTTGTCAACAGAAACTTGATACTTGCCAGGAAGTACATCACTAAATGTGAAGTGACTATCTGGAAATGAAGTCCACAACAAACATTTTTAATGAGTGTTAATTTTCAGATTATATAATGTGCAAGTGAGAAATTCACTGGGTCAGAATACAGGTAAAGTTAGAAAACAGGCATTAACATTGTTGATCTGAGGAAGTCATCAGTTGCTAGTAATATTAAATTTAAAACATAGTGAGAAAATGTGTGCGCAGTTTGTGTGCTGTGCCAACTGATGTTGTTGTGGTCTTCAGTCCTGAGACTGGTTTGATGCAGCTCTCCATGCTACCCTATCTTGCGCAAGCTTCTTCATCTCCCAATACCTACTGAAACCTACATCCTTCTGAATCTGCTTAGTGTAGTCATCTCTTGGTCTCCCTCTACGATTTTTACCCTCCACGCTGCCCTCCAATACTAAATTGGTGCCAACTGATATGCCTTTAATATGAGAGAAAAAAATGAAATATCTTGATAAGAGCCCAGCTGGGAATGCCATGTGATCATGAATGGTAAAAAGTGAAATTCATAGACATGTAACTGAAGCCAACTGCTTTCACATAATGAATTAAGTTTCTTTAGAAGTTTACCTTGTCTGTGTAATCTACATTGATGTTTAATTTACCTACATTTATAAAGAATTCATTCAATAATTCAGAAATTTTGGCAGGATTTACAATAGTTTTATACTCTATCTTTATTTCAGAAATATCATGGCCTCTAGCTGTTATGAATGACAAAGAAGACTTCAGTCAACCCTGATTGGTTGGTTGATTTGGGGGAAGGTACCAAGCAGTGAGGTCATTGGTCCCATCAGACTAGGGAAGTATGGGGAAGTCGGTCATACCCTTTCAAAGGAACCAACCCAGCAATTGAAGCTATTTTAGGGAATTCACAGAGAACCTAAAACGGGATGGCCGAACACGGATTTGAAATGTCGTGGCTCCGAATGCAAGTTGAGTAAGCTAACAACTGCGCCACCTCATTTGGGAGTCAACCCTGGATACAGCACCAATTTTAAAATAACTTGGAGTATGCATCTGTAATGACATAATGTGTAACGACCATGTTAAACTAGTTGTTGGAAAAATATTCAGACTTAGATTCAGTAGAAACAGTTTGTAGTACCCCCTGGGATCCACCACCACACAACACTGGGCTGCTGCCTCTCCAGGCTGCTGGTGACACCACTGCAAAGAAGCAGTATGCAGAGGCATGAGAGTCACTGCAATTAGTGCTGCCCTCGTGGGCACTGGTTATTCTTCCACCGATTGTGTGTCCACTGATTTTGCAGAAATATTTTCCACCGGGCAGCTATAAATGGTGCCACCTGCCCGACTGCAGTCAGTTTGCACCAAGAGTAACTTCGAGCCATAGTGCCAATCCCGAATCCTCCAATCATAGCTCCTATCACCCAGCACTTCTGTACACATGGAGTCCCATCTGAGTCTTCGCCCCGCATCCCATCCGAGTTCTCTGCATAGGGCGCACACATCTCTGCTTCAAGCTGTGTCTTCACTCCATGCCTTGAGTTCTCCAGATCAGCTGCTGAAGCTTTCACTATGATTCACATTCAAGCTGTCACTTCATATCTTGGCTGAATTCTCCATGCTGGGCCCAATTCCTGCTGCACTCATGGCCCATCTGTCGACAACTCACCTTCACTCCCTGATTACGTCGGCCAAGTAATTAGTCCATCTGAGGCCCCTCACCTGACGCATCCTCTAGCCCTACCACTCTCTACTGATACAGCTGCACCAAGATCGCTCTTTTAAGAAATCTCCAAGATGAATGTCAGTAATTACTGATGGATTGGAATCAAGAAGCACTGTAAAGTCCCAATGAATGTTGTGTGTTGTATTCAGTTTGAGTGTAACTAAAATTTATTTATTTCTTGCTACCTGGGGCACATTATTTGGTGTGGCTCCCTCTGCCATGACACAAGAAAGCTTAATGGTATATAATTCACCTAGAAAAGAAACAATTTATGAATTTCTCATGTTTCATTGCAAATACATTTAGATGGCATGAGAGTGTTACAGAGGTACTCATCAAACTACAGTGGTAGAAGTTACCAGGAATTCATGTGAATGTCTGCTGTGAGAATTCCAAGAGCTTAAGTTCATGAAGAGTTACACAAAGAATTACAAAATGAGAAGCCAATGCATATGAAATAAAAGCTGTAGTAAGAGAAAATCATAAAAACAAACATAACAACTCACAGATTTTATACTTTCTATGTAATTACACAAATACATATAATAAAACACAATACAAATTATTCTTTTATTCTGAACAACTTAAGTTATTTAGCAACTGAATAAATCAGAAGTCTAAAGTTTTAGTGTATATGAATTCCCCACCACATTAACCTACACAGTGGGTCTTCTTGTTAGAGTGAGAATGGGCTGAAGCTGTAATTGTTGATTTGTTTGTTTCTGTGTGTGTGTGTGTGTGTGTGTGTGTGTGTGTGTGTGTGTGTGTGTTTTAAACAAGACTACCATTTTAAACTGATTTTTCTAAATACTTAGATTATGAGAACATGGATCTAAAAAACTTTAAATATTTTACACTAAATGGTAAAATTGTTATTCTTCTTTGATAAGAAATGAACATGAGTGTCTACATACCTCGTGCAACTGTTATCCCAACAGGTATTTTGGTATTATCATTATCCGGAGGTATAGTGTTCAAAACAACTGGTATATCCCCACAGTCATTACCGGGATTCAAACACAGCAATTCTCCTGAGAGCTGCACTTTCAATTGTGAAAACACAATACCTGACAAAACTGGGTGATCAGTGATTTCAAATGTATGAACAACTGGAGCAAACCTATAAAAAGAACGAACACCAGCGATAATGCCGCTAGTTCATTGAACATTATTATTATTTTAAATTTTGTATCTATCTTTACATCTGGATTACAATATTGTCTGAGGGAAACATTCCACGTGGGAAAAATATATCTAAAAACAAAGATGATGTGACTTACCAAACAAAAGCGCTGGCAGGTCGATAGACACACAAACAAACACAAACATACACACAAAATTCTAGCTTTCGCAACCAATGGTTGCTTCTTCAGGAAAGAGGGAAGGAGAAGGAAAGACGAAAGGATGTGGGTTTTAAGGGAGAGGGTAAGGAGTCATTCCAATCCCGGGAGCGGAAAGACTTACCTTAGGCGGAAAAAAGGACAGGTGTAGGGATGGACAAGAATACTATGTAGATTCCGTGGGTTGTGGAATACCAGTGTGGGAGGGGTGAGAAGGATAGTGGGTAAGACATCCCTCACACCAGGAAACAGTGCGAGGTAACCAGAAACTCTGGAGGAGAATATGATTCAGTTGCTCCAGTCCTGGGTGGTCGTGAGTCTTGAGGGGAACTCCTCTGTGGCTGGACGGTGGAACATTGCGAGGTGGTGGGTGAATTGAGAGAAAGGCACAGGAGACCAGTTTCTATACAAGGTTGAGAGGATAAATACTGTCTGTGAAGGCCTCAGTGAGACCCTTGGTGTATTTTGATGGAGACTGTTTATGATTACATATGCGACAGACATGGGTGGCTAGGCTGTGTGGAAGGGACTTCTTGGTACAGAATAGGTGGCACCTGTCGAAATTGAGGTATTGCTGGTGGTCGGTAGATTTGATATGGATGGAGGTATTGATGTAGCCATCTTTGAGGGGGAGTCAACATCGACAAAAGTGGCTTGTTGTGTTGGGTAGGACCATATGAAATGAATGGGCGAGAAGGTGTTGAGATTCTGGAGGAATGTGGATAGTGTGTCCTCATCCTCAACCCAGATCTATGTCTACATCTACATGGATACTTTGCAAATCACACTTAAGTGCCTGGCAGAGGGTTCACCGACCCACATTCACAATAAATCTCTATTAATTCAATCTTGTACAGTGCACAGAAAGAATGAACACCTATATCTTTCTGTGCAAGCTCTGATTTCCCGTATTTTATTAATAATATCGTTTCTCCCTATGTAGGCAGGCGTCAATAAAATATTTTTGCATT
This sequence comes from Schistocerca gregaria, assembly GCF_023897955.1. Lineage (NCBI taxonomy): Eukaryota > Metazoa > Arthropoda > Insecta > Orthoptera > Acrididae > Schistocerca > Schistocerca gregaria. Next base: position 442,227,149 of record NC_064920.1, read on the forward strand.
CGTAGGAGAAAATTGATGATTGAAATTTCCTGAGAAGATTCTGCCACAATGAAAAATGCCTCTGTCTCAATGATGTCCAACCAAATCCTGTTTCATTTCAGTGACACTCTCTCCCATATTTTGCGATAATACAGAACGTGCTGCCCTTTTTTGAACTTTCTTGGTGTACTCCGTTAATCCTATTTGGTAAAGATCCTACACTGCACAGCAGCATTCTAAAATAGGACAAACAAGCATAGTGTAGGCAGTCTCTTTAGTAGATCTGATAGATTTTCTTAGTGTCCTTCCAATAAAATGCAGTTTTGGGTTAACCTTCCCCCACAACATCTTCTATATGTTCCACCCAATTTAAGTTGTTCGTAATTGTAATTCCTAGGTATTTAGTTGAATTTATGGCATTTAGATTTGACTGATTTATTGTGTAATCGAAGTTTAACAGATACCATTTAGTACTCATGTGAATGACCTCACACTTTTCGTTATTTAGGGCCAACTGCCATACAGATATCTTTTGTGAATCATTTTGCAATTTGTTTTGATCTTTTGATGACTTTACTAGCACCATCTGCAAACAACCTAAGACGACTGTTCAGATTGTTTCCTAAATTGTTTATATAGATAAGGAACAGCAAAGAGCATATAACACTACCTTGGGGAATGCTAGAAACCACATTTGTTGTACTCGATGACTTTCCGCCAATTACTACGAACTGTGACTTCTCTGACAGAAAAACACGAATCCACTCATATAACCGAAACAATATTCAAGCAAGCAACTCCACTATAAGCCGCCTGTGTGGTACAATGTCAAAAGCCTTCTGGAAATCTAGAAATATGGTGTCAATTTGAAATTATTAGTCAATAGCACTCAACATGAAGACGTCATTAATGAATCTGAACCTGGTGAAGGGTTTTGGATTCTGGGTGGTTAGAAAAGATTCTTCTAGAAGCCCGTGAATAGGTTTGTATAAGATGTCCCGTGTGGTTGCCCATAACCGTACTCTCGATTTGTTTGTAGGTGATCTCTTCAAAGGAGAAGTAATTGTGGGTAAGGATGTAGTTGGTGATGGTGACTAGGAAGGAAGTTGTTGATTTGGAACCCATTGGGCATTGGGAAAGGCAGTGTTTAATAACAATAAAGCCATGGGCATTGTGGATATTAGCGCAAAGGGTGGTGGCATCAATAGTGGTGAGTAGACACCATGTGATAACAGAACAGGAACTGCGGAGAGTCTGTGGAAGAAATGGTTGATATCTTCTATATAGGAGGGTAGGTTCTGGTTAATAGACTGAAGGTGTTGGTCTACGAAAGCAGTGATTCTCTCAATGAGGGTACAGTAACTGGCCACAATGGGTCACCCTGGGTGGTTGGGTTTATGACTTTAGGAAGCATGCAAAGGCAGGAGTGTAGGGAGTGGTAGGGGTGAGGAGAGAGATGGACTCAAGAATAAAGAATTTTATTCACCATAGATTATTTTACAATGATATTGGCTTCATCATACAAGATGTAGTAGTACATACATAATAATAAAATAAACTAGAGTCAGTACATTATAGAATACATTTAAAGCAACGCAGGGTACCAAATTACACTAGAATAGTTTCTAAAAGTTAATGCAATAAGCTATGCTATAATATAATATAGTATTGTATTGTGTATTGTACACACTATGTAATTACACACGATTAACCACAGCACACAATAATATGTTTAACTACAGACAATTTTTAACTGCTAATATCCTCCTCAGGCATCTCAAAGAATTCTTTAATGTCATAGAATGGATGATCTGACAGCCAGCAGTACCACTTTAAAAAAAAAAAAAATTATATCCATAGACTGAACACGAATTGGCAGTTCACTAAACATTTTGCGTGGGTTTACTTTGTGGTAATTTCCTGTTCTTGCTGATCTGTGGGATGGTATGTCAAGATTACCCTTAGCCCTGGTGTTGTGTTCATGTATTTCCCCCTCTGGCAATAAATTCTGAAATATTATTTTGAATATAGAGTACAGTCACATAGATGTATAAATTTATAATTGTGAGTATTCTGAGTCTGGAAAAGAGGACTACAGTGCTCCCGATGACCTCTTTTATATATTATACATAAGACTTTTTTTTTGTAATTTCAAGATGTTCTTGATGTGAGAGGAGTGCCCCCATATAATCAGACCATATGAAATATGTGACTGGAATAGCCCAAAGTATGTCCCCCTAAGGTACTCCAAGCTCACTACCTCCCTTAGGTTCAACAGATGATATGCCTCCCGAGATATTTTTTCACATACGTGATTGACATGTTCCTCCCAACAGAGTTTTGAGTCAATGCGAATACCTAAGAATTTACTGACTTATTACCTACCTTATTTGAAATTCCTATTAAAAGTTGTTGGGTTTTATCAGGTGTTTCTTTTGTTAGGTTATTCAGATCTGAAATGTTCTGATGTGTGGTAAGTAGTGTTGTATTGTCAGCATAACATACAACAGGGTGGACTATGTTTTTAGGCAAATCATTAATAGCTATAATGAAGAAGAAGGGTCCAAGGATAGACCCCTGTGCTGATTTCCAGTACGGAAGAATTTACATTTCTGACAGAAACAAATGGTTTTCGGTTACTTAAGTATGAATTTATCACAGCTAAAGTGTTCCGTCACATCCCATACTCTAATTTCCCAAGTAGTACGTCAACAGCAATGCAATCGAAAGATTTGCTTAGGTCACACAATATAAGTAAAACTTTGTTAACTGCTTCCTTCTGTGAAACCACTGCTGATCCCACCAAAAATCCTGGTCCCTTGGTTGTGGTTTTTTTCTTCGGGTTGACTGTCGTATTCCACCTGTAGGTATTCTCACTCCTTGGGCTCGAGTTGCTATTCTTCTTTTTGAAAGTAGGTCTCTCTTCTTATATGGTGTCTTCTTTTCTGCCACATCATTTGCTGCTTATTCTAACTTTTGCACTGATCTCTTGGGTATGTTTATTTCTTGAGTAACTGTCCTCTCCACACATTCAGACTTCACTTTTAAGGATTCTGCTGTTATTTGTGCTGGAGTTGCGTCAGTAAAAATTTTCACTGATTCTTTATCTGAGTCTGCAGCATCCTTCCATTTATAAGTTCTATTGCTGTTTTGTACACTTCCCTGCTTGTTTCCACTGATTCATATAAATCCTTGTGGCAATTAGTTCTTTAGCAGTTGCATTTAGGTACTGTCCATGTGCTGTATATAGTCCTCGTTCCTACAAGTATTTTGTTTGTATGTTTGTGGATTGAATTTCTTGGTTTACACAAGACAATTCAGGCAGATCAACCTGTGTGATACTCCCACTACAATCACATTTGTATTTTGTAATGCTGACAAGGCTTTTTGTGGTGAAGAAATTGCCAAGTTGGCTTCATTCTTTGCTGTCTTTAGCCACTCTCCACATAACTGCAAAATCTTCATTTGTCAGCTTATGCAGATCATTGCATTTTTTAAATATTACCCTAGTGGCGGCACCTGGTATCACCTTTTCTTCAACGTCCTATTCATTTGAAGCTAAATTTAAAGTGTTTCTCCCACAGTCTCTGCCATGGCTATCAGAGGCAACAAATATTTTGGGTCACCTACTCACTGACTCACTCTCATGAGCAAAGGTTTGCCTTTTCATTGCTGCACCCTTAGATTGCTTTCTTTTCAAAACTGCGTTCTGTGTTATAAATCATGCTTTATGTTGGACACCTCGAATATGTAGTTTTTACACATTTCTTTCTTGGCTGATTTTCGCATGTGTAGTTCATTTGTTAGTACACATATAATTGTTTTTGAATACTTAAGTTCCTTTCTTACTATTCTGACTTCATTCTTTAACTTTTTGCACACACAAGTTTTTAATGGGTCTGTTTTAATTTCGGCCATATTGTCACATTCAGTACGAAAACAATCACTGCATTTCCAGCTTTTCACTCTATTTGTTGCATTTACACACAAGTAATGGAATTTCCTCTTCTACTTTGCACAACTCACACCTTTTCTTGCTGTTTTGTTACAGGAACACAGTTTATTCACACTTCCCCCTCACTTATTTCGTAAATAGTATTCAAATTTTCCGAACTGGTCCGGCCATTGTGCACGAGTTAGTTACAAAACACAATATGTCCCTGTTCTTTCAGCAGATCGCTGTACTTTTAGTTACATACAGAGAACAATTATTAATCAACATGTACTTATCATATATTAACCATATAACAATTCAACAATTTAAGGAAAGCTTGAAAAGGGTACACTGGGAGGATGTTTATCGGGAACCTGATGCAAATGTTAAATTTAACTTATTCCATGATAAACTTGTGGGTATATTTGAAAACAGTTTTCCTAAGAAATTAGTGAATCATAATTCAAATAAACTTGATAAAAAACCATGGCTGACTAAAGGGATTAAAATTTCTTGTAGCCGGAAATGGGAACTATACCAAGACACTAGAATAAGTCTAGATGAAGAAAAGCTCAACCATTATAAGAAATATTGTAATATATTAAGGAAAGTTATAAAAAAATCCAGAAGTATGTGTATCAAGTCTGAGATTAGCACCTCTGATGAAAAAGTTAAAACAATATGGAATATAGTTAAAAGGGAAACAGGGCAACCAAGGTCACAGGACAACAGTATTACTGTTAAGCACAATGAAAAGCTTATAAATGAAAAATCACAGGTTGAAAATATTTTTAATAATCATTTTATAAATGTAGTGGAAAATATAGGCACCAGCTGCTCACCAGATAGGGCACAACTCTATTGGAAAGAGGCATTCCCGGTGCAAACAAATGAAATTGAAATCCTACCCACCTCACCGTCTGAAATTAAGAAAATAATAAATTAACTTAAGAATAAAAACTCACATGGAACTGATGGTATCTCCAATAGAATACTAAAATCTTGTCCACACCTGATAAGTCGAGTTCTTAGCCACATACGTAATAGCTCACTGAATCAGGGAATATTTCCTGACAGATTGAAATATGCCATAGTTAAACCCTTGTATAAAAAAGGTGACAAGACAGACGTCAACAATTATCGTCCTATTTCACTTCTGACATCCTTCTCAAAAGTGTTTGAAAAAGTAATGTACTCAAGAGTAACTTTACACATTAGTGGGAATAACGTTTTAACAAAATGTCAGTTCGGTTTTCAGAAAGGTGTTTCAACAGATAGTGCTATACACGCTTTCACTGATCAAATTTTAAATGCTCTGGATAGTAGAACATCACCAATTGGGATTTTCTGTGATCTCTCTAAGGCTTTTGATTGTGTGGATCATGAAATCCTCTTAGATAAGCTGAAGTACTATGGAATGAATGGTTCAGTACACAGATGGTTCACTTCATATTTAACTGGTAGAATGCAGAAGGTTGAAACAGTAAACCCACATAGTACACAAAGGGCATCAGATTATTCAGACTGGGGATGTATCAAGAATGGGGTACCACAGGGTTCTATATCGGGGCCTTTATTGTTTTTAATATATGTCAATGACTTGCCTAATTATATTCATCAAGATGCAAGCTTGGTTCTCTTTGCAGATGACACAAGTATTGTAATCAAGCCTAAAAAGCAAGAATCAGCTGAGGAAAATGCAAATAATGTTTTTCAAAGAGTTATTAGGTGGTTTTCCGCAAATGGACTTTCATTGAACTTTGAAAAAACACTGTACATACAGTTCAGTACAGGGAAAGGCATACCACCGGAAATAAATATAGAGTGTGGGGGAAAATCTTTAGCTAAAGCAGATTGTTCAAAATTTCTGGGTGTCTGTATTGATCAGAATTTAAACTGGAAGACACACATTGATAATCTACTGAAACGATTGAGCTCAGCTACCTATGCTATTAGTGTCATTGCAAATTTTGGAGACAAGCACATCAGTAAGTTAGCTTACCATGCATATTTTCATTTGTTGCTTTCTTACGGAATCATCTTTTGGGGCAATTCATCACTAAGAAAGAAGGTATTTATTGCACAAAAATGTGTTATCAGAATAATGTCTGGGGCTCATCCCAGATCATCTTGTAGACAATTATTTAAAGAATTAGGGATATTGCCAGTAGCTTCACAATATATATACAGCCTAATGAAATTTGTTGTTAGTAACCCAGATCACTTCAGAATTAATAGCACAGTCCACAGCTACAATACTAGGAGACAGGGTGACCTTCACTACCGTTCATTGAATTTGACATTGGCACAAAAGGGGGTGAATTATACTGCCACAAAGATTTTTGGTCAATTGCCAAACAATATCAAAAGTCTGACAGACAACCAATCGGCATTCAAAAGTAAGTTAAGGGAATTCCTGAATGACAACTCCTTCTACTCCATAGATGAATTTTTAGACATAGGCCAAAGAAATACAGTAAGCATTAACAATTGTACCGTATATAAGACTAACAATGATTATTTGGGATAAATGAATCTTGTGTACTTTGACACGTTCCACATCATTACGAAAGAATCGTGTTCATGATCCATGGAACAAGTAATATAACTAACTAACTAAGAATATATTTAGCTTAAGCTCATTAAACTATCAAACTAACTTATTTTATGCACAACATTATCAGTACACAGCCACTCTAGGGATAGATTCTGAGATGAGCCTAAGGATTTTGGGAGAGACTGGAAATCTTGCCTGATTTCTGGAATGGGATCATCGTGGCAGGATTTGTAGGTGGATGAATCTGGCAGCTGGCAGAGTCCTTCTGAGAGTTAATCTTTGCAGTTCAAAACAACAGTGGTGGAGCCTCTGTCAACAGGTAGCATTATAAGGTTGGGATACGTTTTCAGAAGGTGGATTGCCTTTTTTTCAGATTTAAATATATTATTATGGCTCAGTTAGTTAAAAATATTCTTTATTTATTTATTTATTATTATAAATAAATATTCTTTATGTGTAATTTTATTTTAATTATTGTTATAGTTATTGGTTTTAGTTGGTTTAGCTAAATTTTATTTCCTTTTATCTTTACTCTCCTGAGACCCCGGAAAATATAAATATTTCAGTTTAAATACCACAGGAGAGCGAGAGCTGTATTCCGCAGTGGCGATCTTAAAGAAATTACTCGTTGTTATCTGCTCCACCTGAAATCTCTAAAACCTTTACTCGCTACACAGATCGCTTGGCACAACTGTGCGCTATTTTGCTTGATGAGTCTGGATGATAGGTCCAACTATTTAGCAAGTTAAAGTTTATTAATTGAGAGATAATATCAAGACAAATCTCGATTGCAGAAAATGCAGGTTCGCACTATCTTTCCAAACTTCACCTCTGAACGATCCTTGTCTCATAATATCGGTACCATGATAATTAATTTCGGTATGGAGATATACATAACTGGAGTACTCAATGTTAGTTATTGGAATGTATTTTGTGCAAAAAACTATTTGAACATTTACTACATACCATAACGGCATCTCATGACAATACATAATTTCTCTCTCTCTCTCTCTCTCTCTCTCTCTCTCTCTCTCTCTCCAGTCTCCTCTCACACATCCAATCTCTCCATTTTCTTCACAAAGAGTCCATAAAACAAATCTTTGGTTCAGTAAGACACAGAGATGCGTTTATATCATGGAACATCTTATTCTCGCAGTTGGTATATGCTGTTCACCACAATGTCAATTTGTCGCATCCAAATTGGAGTTTTGCATACATCGGTACACCAAGGTTTGAGGTTAAAGAATTCTGGGGAGTTAACAGGGGGTGATTTGGGGGCAGTTAGGCTGGATCACAGTTGGGAGGAGGAGTGAACTAAGTGCGGCAGGGTTCAACATTGGTCTTTGGTTGGGCCTGACTTGTAGAGCAGGTTACGAAAAAGTGTTTCCACTGTAGGGACTGGGGGAAGGAGAGAAGGTCTTTAACAAGTCCTGCATGAAAGGACTGATATTTCTGTGGGGCTACGGCATGTTTCAGGTCTGGCTAGGTCCTGTATTCTGTATGGTGGTGGGAGGCGTTTTTGAGGGTGGGGTAAACTTTGTAGGTCTGCATGGCGGGGTCTGTCACCTATAAGGGTATGTGGGGGAGATTTAGAGGTGGTTGTAGAGGTGGTGGATAGTGGTAGTCCAAGGCAGGAGTAAGAAGCGAACAGGTTGGAGAGTTTATTGAGGTGGCACTGTGTACACTCCTGGAGAGCAAGAGTCAGGGTGTGATATGGGATACAGGAGTTTCGGATCGCATAGCAAGAAAATTTTACAGATGGAGAGGAGGTATTGCATGAGCCTGATTGGCGTGATTTTGCAGGACTTTGTTGGTGAGGAAGAATCTGAACAGATGGAGGTCATTGTGGAAGGAAAGGTCGCAGCCGGAGAGGGGTAATTTGATGGTAAGGTCATTTGGGGGGGGGGGGGGGGATTCCATGAGCCAAGTAACAACGCATGAACAGTATGTGGCACATGGTTATGGCTAGGGATAATGAAACTTTTCTGTATTGACTCTGATGGAAAGAGCAAGGATTCTTTGTGGAGGATAAAACATCTAAAAATACATATATAACACGCAAAAAGTTCACAAAAATACATCAAAGTATGTGGGAAAAAATCACATATGAAATATGGGGAAACAAGATGAAATCTGATGAAGTAGATCTAGAGTGAAAACCAACTGAAATCGACATGAAAACATACTGAGATCAAAGAAAAAATAAATAAAAAGAGTGTAATGTGGGTTGCAAGTCTGTGGGTGGATAAGAGTAAAGAAAGAGGCAGCAGGTGTGACTAGATTGGGTGAGGTTAGTATATGTGACGTGGAATAAGAGAGAAGAAAGAGTGGGGGTTGGGGAGGAAATGGTAGTATGAGGTACAAGTTTGTGTGGTCCAGGAAGGTGCGGAAAATAACATGCTAAAATATGCAAGAGTGATGCAGAGTGATCGATTTGAAGGTCTAGGATTAATGATACCGGCGGGCGTAATGTGGGACATGAGATGCAGCACCAACAATCAGTGCGGTCTTGTAGCCATCTGCTGTGCGCAGATGGTCGATACAGTGTGGGTCATAAGTTGAACATGTGATGCAGTTTGAATGGCGACAAGTGACACACAGGAAAGAAGAGAAAGCAAAGTAGACACCAAGTATAGTGCTTTAGAAAATTAGTAACAAAGGGAAAAAGTAGTAACAAAGGAAACCAGCACTGGTTTACCGGATGGAAGAAAAGCCTTTAGGCAAAATCAAACAACTGAAAATCAAGGAAGGAATAATGCAATATTATGGAAAGGATAGATTAATAATCACCACGTAGCGGAGAGGATGAGTCACAGATAGGCACAACAAAGAGGTTTTTTGATGGGGTGAGGAGGAGGCTGAGGAAGAGAAGGGGATGATTAGCAGGATAGAGGTGAGGTAAAGGGCTACTTGTGGGAGAATACATGGATAAGGAGAGGGAGAGAGAGAGAGAGAGAGAGAGAGAGAGAGAGAGAGGCTACATGAAGTCGGAACGTTATACAGAGGACAGGAAGAGAGAGGGGCGTGTGGGTTTGGGGGGGGGGGGGGGGGAGAGGGGGCGGATGGGCAGCACAAAATGAGAGGAGTAAATAGACTGTGGGTACATTGGTGGAACAGAGGATTGTGTGGTGTCAGAGTGTAAACGGGCGAGGGGGTAGCTGGATGTAGGACAACAACTAACGAAGGTTGAGACCAGGAGGGCTACTTGAAAGTAGGTCATGCTACAGGGAGAGTTGTCACACAATAGGAAGAGTTCCCACATGCGTAATTCAGAAAAGCACGAGTTGCTAGGAAGGATCCCGATGGCACAGCCTGTGAAGCAATCACTGCATCATGCAGTTTGAATGGCGACAAGTGACACACAGGAAGGAAGAGAAAGCAAGGTAGACCCTTCGCCACACACCGTCAGGTGGCTTGCGGAGTATGAATGTAGATGTAGATATCAAAAACGTCATGTTAGGTGGCTTGCTCAGCAATGGAGTGGTCCAGCTGTTTCTTGGCCACAGTTTGTTGGTGACCATTCATGTGGACAGACAGCTTGTTGGTTGTCCTACCTCTGATATGATAGGTGATGTTCGTGACCAGAATAGAGTAGCTGGTGGTGGGAGGATGTATGGAACAGGTCGTGCATCTAGGTCTATTACAGGGATATGAGCCATGAGACACAGGATAGGGAGCAGGAGTTGTGTAGGGATGGGTGAGGATACTGTATAGGTTCGGCAGGCGATGGAATACCAATGTGAGAGGAATGGGAAGGATAGTGGATAGGCCATTCCTCTTATCAGAGCATGATGAGAAGCAAACAGAATATGATTTAGTTCTCTCAGTACTCGGTGAAACTGGATCACAAGGGGAATGCTCGTCTGTGACTAGGCGGTGGGACTTCAAAGGTGAGGGACCAGGGACATCTATTTCTGTACAAGGTTGGGATGGTAATTATGGTCCACGAATGCCTCAGTGAGACCCTTGGTGTATTTCAAGAGAGATTTCTCATCACTACAGATGCAACAGCCATGAGGAATGTCCTACCCACTATGCTTCCCACTTCTCCCACTGTGGTATTCCACCATCCACCGAAAATTCACAGTGTCCTCATCCATCCCTACACAACTCCCACTCCCAACCCCTTGCCTCATGGCTCATATCTCGCAACTATTGTGTTGTGTTCTATGTGGGCATGACAACCAACAAGCTGTTTGTTTGCATGAATGGCCACTGACAAACTGGATCACACAGCTGCTAAGCACACTGCCCGGCACAACATTCTCCATTTTAATGGCTGCTTCGCAGACTGTGCCATTTGGATCCTTCCTACCAATACCTGCTTTTCTGAATTGCATGGGTGGGACCTCTCCTTACAGTGTACCCTATGTTCCGTAACCCTCCTGGTCTCAACCTGCATTAGTCTTTGTCATGCACACACCTATTTCCTTCTCTGTTTACACTACACTACACTACACAGCCCTCTATTCCATTAATGCACCCACATTCTCTTCACTTCTCTCTTTTACCACCGCCCCTCCCTCCCCCCCCCCCTCCCAACTGCCCCCTCCATTTAACCTCCCGACAACACCTAACTGTCCTACCATCTTGTCCCTGTATGCTCCCACAGCAGCACTTTATTGTCTCTCCCCCTCCCCCTCCCTGTCCCAGCCTCCTCCTTACCCCCAACATCCAGAGAGCTTCTCCCATCAAATGCTGTTGCTCGGAGTCTGGTCTCGACGGCCAGAGACTGTGGTCATGGGTGTGAGAGTTGCATTTGCATGCATGCGTGTGTGTGTTTGTGTTTGTTGTCTAATTCCGATAAAGGCATTTTTGACTGAGAGTTTACTTGATTGACAGTCCTTTTTGTTGTGCCTGTTTGCAACTCAGCATGTCTGCTATATAGTGAGTAGTAATCTACCCTTTTTATAACATTGTCATTATTCCATTCTGGACATTCCATTGTTTAACTTTGTTCAGTAGTGTGACATTTATGCAACCACTTACGGTGCAACATGTTTTATTTAGTGTGGCATTTACTTTCTTTGTATTGCAGATCTGTTCCAGATGTGTAGGCATATTCGGCTGGAGAGAATTAAAGACCATTAGCTGTTGTTTCAAGAACAGGAAAGTTTGCATCACATTTGCTGTACACCAATTTTCTCAGGGCATTATTTCTTGCTGCCAATTTTTTGGGTGTAAAGTGTTTAAATAATGTTATGACTTTGGCAATTACATGCTCTCCTGCTGCACCATAATATTCAGTGACCAGAATCATCAATAATATCCAATGGCTTATCCAACCTGTGTAGTAAAACAGTTCAAAATAGATGCTGGCAACTGATTCTCAGCCATCAGTAACTTGTTAGCAAGAGGTTTCTACTTTATTAATTCCTGTAAGCATCATCAATTTAAAATTTCAACTAATTGTAGGGCCCCAGAGTTGTTTTGCATAACATGCTGCAGCTGTACACATTCTTGATGCTTCTTGATGCTTTCTCTGCTCACCTTCCATTATATTGTCTTCTTGGTCCTTTCATATCGTCCTAGCAATTCACCCAACTGCTTGTTGAGCAAAAATCAGTTTTTGAATGGCTTTCATAATGAAAATCCACGTGTCATTGATGTAAGTTTGATTATAAACCTTCCAATGCGTAAACATTGGCAGTTTAATTTTGAATACTCTAGTTACAACAAAATATTGCTATCTCCACACATCTTATGATTTTCTGTTTATTTCTTTTCCTGTCTTTCCAGTGATTATCTTTAGCTGTCCTAAATACAAAAGTTTATCAAGTGGTTCTATCACTTCATTTTTAATTTATATGTGCTGACCATATATAATTTTAGCTCTAGTGTATTTTAATTCCAAATTTCCTGTATTGACTACTTCTATTAGGTACTGAAGGATTTCTGACCTAGAGGCACACATGCAACACATATGAAAAGTGTGCAAAAGTGATTGAGTGCAGAAAGACACTATTTACTGCTAAACAAGTTTCAGATCAGATGATATAATTGTGTACAGGTATACATGTAATTGGACTTTAAGTACATTTTCCTGGGTTATATGTACATATTTATATCCTGAAAATGGGCATAGAGGCTGAAAGGAGCTGATTACGTCAGGATGTCCATCTTGTGTATAACAAAGAAAAAATGAAACAATGGAAAGTCCACGTTGGAATATCAAAAAAGTTATGTAAAGGATATATTGCTACTCATCGTGAAGATGACACAACTGAGTTGCAGACAGGCACAGCATAAAGACTTACACACTGAGCTTACAGTCAAACCTTTCATCAGAAAGGAAAAGAAACACACTCACTCATTCACACAAACGAGCACACTTCACATGCACACGATCACTGTCTCCAGCACCTCCAGCCAGAAGGAAACTGTATCACATCGAGCAGAAGCAGCAATTCAAAGTGGGGCATGGTAATGGGAGGGATAGTAGGTTGCAGTTGCGGGAGTCAGTATTGCCTAATGGGGCATGCACGGCCTAGGTGGCAGGACAAGAATGCTCTGTGCTGTCAGGATGCTCCGGGTTAGGAAGGGGGGCAGGGGCAGAAAAGGAGAGGAGCAGAGGAGGAGAGGAGCAGAGGAGGAGAAAAGACTAGTGGGTGTGTTGGCACACAGCAGTGCACAATGAGGGTGAGTGGACATTAATTAGGAAGAGGTGATAAGAAAGGGTGCAGAAACTGTTGAGCAGTAGCAAGTCTGCAATTTATTTACCTCTGCTGCTATCAGTTAATTTGATTCTCAAATAGCAAAATTCATCTATATAATTTTCCCCATTCCCAAGCAAATTATTCTGTAACACTTCAGGACGTGTCCTATCAATCTATTCCTTCTTTTACACCGAAGCATCATAAATTCCTTTTCTCCCTGGTTTGACTCAGTACATCTTCATTACTTACACATTCAGCCCATATAATCTTCATCAATCTTCTGTAGCACCACATTTTATAAGCTTCTATTTTCTTGCCTGTAATGTTTGTTGTCTGTGTCTCACTTCAATATATTGGTCCACTCAAGACAAATAGTTTCAGACAAGAGTTTCTAACACTTAAATTTATGTTTGACATTAACAAATTTCTTTTCTTCAAAAAAGTTTCTCCTCCAATATCAAGTCTACATTTTATATCTCCTTTACCTCTGCTGCTGTCAGTTAATTTGCTTCTCAAACAGCAAAATTCAAATATTATAAAGGGCGTTTAAAAAGAAATGAGCCAGAGGCATAGTTACAGAAACCAGCATCTGTATGTTAGAAGTATTGACTCTGGCTGTTGAGACACTTGTCCCACCACAGTGGGCAGTGAATGGCTGCATCATAAAATTCCCAGGGCTTCAACATTAACCAGTTCCACATGTACAGCTGGATTTCATAGTCCGAGGTGACTTGGTTGCCTCTCAGAGCCTTTTTAAGGGGACCAGAAACGGCGTATTCATAGGAAGAGAGGTCCTGATTGTATGGAGGGTGGCCGAGAACCTCCCATTTTAATTTCTGCAGGAGTGCTGTGTCTCTGTTGACTGTATGAAGCTTTGCATTGTCATGGAGTAGAATGATCCCACAGGTGAGATTGCCTGGACATTTTGGTTTGATCGCTTGGTGAAGGGTGGTCAAGGTTTGTGAGTAACGTTGGGCGTTCTCTGTTGTCCCATGCTGCAGGAAGTGAATCAGAAGGGGGCCATTTTGGTCAAAGAATTATACTTTTAGTGTCATTCCTTAATTTAATTATCTTTGCATCACCTTATTTAAGATGATTGCATTCCATTATGCTTGTATTATTTTTATTTATCATCTTATAACCTCTTTTTTCAGCTCTATCCATTCTATTCACCTCATCTAGCAAGTTGTGTGCTCTCTCAGATACGATTACATGCCATCGACAAACTAAGTTTTCTTTTTATTTCTTTTTCCTAACATTTAATGTCTTTTCCAAATTTCTCCCTGGTTTCCATTACTGCTTTCTCCGCGAACAAATTGAACAATATGGATTTTAGGCTACAAATCTGACTCTCTCCCTTCTCAGCTACTGCCTCCCTTTTACATCCTCTGATCTTCTAACAGCAGCCTGGTTTCTGTATATAAATGTAGGTTTACCTTTCTTCATTCTATAATCTATGATAAGTCATAAGGTTAGTATTGCTTAGTGTGTTCCTACTTCCTTTCCATTTTTCTGTAAATAATTCAATTAAGTATTTTGCGGTCATGACTTACAGCAATAATGCTTCAGTAATACTCACACCTATCTTCTTTAATACTGGGATATTACATTCTTCTTGAAGGGTGTGTGTGTGTGAGAGAGAGAGAGAGAGAGAGAGAGAGAGAGAGAGAGAGAGAGAGAGTGTTTGTGTACTCTTGCTCGTGGAAAAGTATTGGTCCTAAAGTTAGCAAAATTTTCAGTTTGTTTATGTGCCTCCACTATTTGGTGGGTGGTTACCTTTACTTTACTTTATTATTTTTTATCAAGCATATTTAACAATTTTTTTTAGCAACCACATTAAACAAACTGAAAAAGCTTAGTTATTCTCTATTGCTAAACAGTCTATTTCATCTCCCCATGAAGGATGTTTAGTTTGGAATGAACACAGGAAGGGTGCGGATGATTTTGTAAGTGTAAAAATGTGGTGATGTAGAAGATATTAGTCAGTCTACTTAGGAATCAAACTATTATCAACAAAAAATCAATACAAAGCTTGTGTAACGTGAATTTCATATGCTGTTGCCCAACATACTGGCAAAATCACCTGACAAAAATGTATTCTACATTTATGTTTTATTCTATTCATAGATGGAATGATAAAAATACTGACAGGTTCCACTCACAGTAAGGGATTATAATTACAGGTATGATCTATAGGATATGTGAATAAATGTGGTTCTATGTCCTTTCTAATGGACAGTGCTTGTATCTTCATTATAGTCATTTTTTTGGTGTGTTATATTCTATTAACACTTACTGTAATCCACGATGTTTCTCCTCTTCTGTCACTTCCACACTAGCCTCGTATTTTCCAGGGGCAAGAAAGTGGCAAAACTCGCCACTTCCATGGTTTAACTTCAAGGTAATTTTTTCACTTTCACTTCCTTTCTTGGAGATGAGGATATTTCTTGGGCCTCTTTCCGCAACACCAGTTGTTAAGTGGTGAGGTGTTATACTACCACAAACCTTGAAAGCAGAAGGATATATATCTGCCAGCTGTGGTGTATTAGGCGTTATCTTGACAGGTGTATCCTGGAATTGCATATCACCTGCAAAATAAAATAAAAGATGGGTAAAACTCTTATAGATGCTTGATTTTTAAGGGCTAGTGAGACAAGCCAAATCCAGACCATCATACTTGGCAAACAATTAAAAGTGTAACTAGTTTATATCACAACGAAAAAATGCACATACAAATTGCATCTCTTTGGCTATATGCCTTTGCAAATCTGCCTTAACTCTTAGACTTTCAGAGTCATCATCATTTTCTTCTAAAGTTTCCAGCCCCGGGCTGGGTCTCTTGGGTACATAAGTTCTCGAACTTTTCCTGTTGTCAGACTTTGGAATAATATACCAAAACATCAGTCTTGCTTGTCAATGAGTTATTGCCTCTACTCTTTGATAAGCTGTTGCTTTTACACCAAAATAACTTCACTGTCAGTGTTTTACCATTTTCTATCGACCACATTTAATGAAAGTGGCAAAACTCACTACTTCCATGATTTATTTTCAAGACAACTGTACCACCTTCACTTTCTGTCTAGGAGATGTGGATATTTCTTGGGCCTCTTTCCACACACCAGGGGGAATGGTGTATTGTTTAGAGCAGTAGACTGAAATGGGGGAGAGGGGAGGGGAGGAGGGATGATTTGTGGACAAGGAAGTGAAAGAAATTCTCCATTACTACTCAAGTTTCTTTATTTAATTCTGATGAATGCTGTTGATCTGATCATGACCGTAACAATATCCTCTACGAAGTACAGCCTGCAGCCTGTTTCTGTTTGCATTCTGCTTGAAAGCACCAAAATTCAGACTAAGATTGGTTGGTTGGTTGGTTGGTTGGTGGAGAGGAGACCAAACAGCGAGGTCATTGGTCCCATCAGATTAGGAAAGGATGGGGAAGGAAGTCGGCTGTGACCTTTCAAAGGAACCATCCCGGCATTTGCCTGAAGCGATTAAGTGAAATCACAAGAAACCTAAATCAGGATGGCCCAACGTGGGTTTGAGCTGTCACCCTCCCGAATAAGAGTCGAGTGTACTAATCACTATATCACCTCACTCAGTCAATCAGATTAATTATGAATAATTATTGGAAGATTACGATATGATAGTGGGCTTTCATGGAAAACAATGAAGGTCCATGATGGTGGGTCTATATATTAATGTGCATAAGCTAATTTACAGTAAGTTTCTTCAGATTCAGCACAACCTAGAAGATGAATCAGTTATGATATTGACTACGAGATAGTCTAAAGTTTACATGAGAAGATGTAGGTATGCCCAGCAGGCAAAGAAAGACATTTCTGGTGCTTCCAGTGCGATCTTGTACTGCATTGCTCATGCATGAAAACTGTTTTTCTCTATTGTCTACTCTTCATTCAATCACTATAAAATTCTGAACCTTTGTGTGTGATAATTTTGGGAAAAAATAAAATAAAATAAAAAATCTTTAGCCAATTCCTCTGATCACTTCATATGGAAAAATTGCATCTTGTGAAAAAATGATGTATTGGAGACATAATAAATATGGATTATATTTTTTTTCAGGAAGATATTCCTGCATATAGTTCCTTATAAAAATGAATGTCATATATGACAGTGGTAAAGTCACAATATGATTTCCCTTTCTGTGAGGTGATCATCTGAAGTAACGTTATGTTCATCCAATTTTTATTAGATCCCGGAGATGACAAATGCAGAGAAACATCAGTGCATTAAGTTTGACAACTTAGAACATACCTTAGCACATAATTTAAAAGAATTCAGTGATTGTATTAAAAGGACAGTTCACTTGAAAAAAACTGTAAAATTACAAAGAGACAAAATAGCTGGCCACTCATTTCCTTCTGCATACAAAATTTCAAGTATTGCCAATAATTCATTTAAAAGTAGGAATCCCATTACCTAGCTTTCACAATTGCTAGTTCCTTCTTCAGAGACGAAGTCTGTGCTACAGCAATACGTGACTATCAGGCAAGCAACAGTGAATTGGCAGGTTGTACCCAGGAGCAGTATCTTCTTAAGGGAAGGTTTACTATATTTTGGTTAAAAAAAATCGATTTTTTTTTAATTTCGTTTTTGGATCTGTAAAAGTGTTTAGTGAAGCACACGTGTGACAAGTGCGACTAAAATGCCGCGAAAACCCGGGAGAGACCGTCGATTGATTGAGAGGCCAAGGAAATTCAAAGAGAACCAGCACACGGCTGAACACGAGACTATGTTCACGAGAAGATCCGCGAAAAATCTGAAATTCACTGACTACAATGACATTGAGATTGATCCTGGATTTTCCTACATGATGCTGGACTTTTTGGGATTCTTCAGCTTTTTATCGACTTCCATGGGAAAGGTAGGTAGTAACTGATCGTTTACTACCTGCCTTCTGCATGGAACATGCCTATCTCACCACTGAATACTAGTGTTAGATGCATACGGTTGCTGTCAACAAGTACGGGCCTGAAGATGATGATGTAACAACATCAAAACTAGTTGCCAATAAAACCAATACCTTAATACAGCTGGAGGAATTTTGTCAATTTTAACAAAGGTCTTTCTGGTCTTAACTCATGAGCTGTGGGACAAACTTGGCAGCAACATGATTCATTCAAAGATGCTGTGTCAAGATTTCATGACGTGATTTAACTGATATGGTACATTCTTCAGCAATATCTTGGACAGTCGGGTTTTCTTGAGTTTCACATAAAATTTAATGCAGATGCATTGTTCCTCTAACTCTGCCAGCTCAAAAGTTGCAAACTGTGTGACACAATGTTTTATTTAATACATCACTGAACAATAACTAACATTCATACAACAATGAAACTTCCAGCAGTTACATTAACCACACGAGTCTGCTAGGATGTCAACCTCATCTACCTCATCTTGCTTCAAAACACCATTGGCATGAAATTACAAATGTTCCGAAACTTTTTGAACAGACCTCGTAATCCAGTGAAATACAATAATGTTACTATGATTGTCACCTGATAACTGAAATACAGTATAAATAAAGAAGACCATCCCCAGAACCCAACAGTTTTGACATCCGGAAAAGGGCCACTACAAGGATGGTCAACTTTTTGGTTATATTGTTGTTTTAGTGTTCATAATGACTCTGCCTGACACCAAAGGGGATTTTATTCAAGCTGACACTAGCTGTGGAAGGCTACACACTCATATAAAACTGTCATTGGTTATAAGAAACTAGAACTGCAGAATTTTGCTTTGCAGCTTGAAGTAATATAAATACTCACATCATTCACTGAGATTTGTTCACAATCAGATTTTATTGGCGAAGTGTACTAAAAGAAAAAGGAAAAAGAAACAAGAAAATGAACTCTCAAAATTAATTACAGATGTGCAAAAACATTACTGGTGGTTCTAGATTAACAGGAAAATAATTAATTACACAGCATACTGTGTCAACGTGTCAAGATGTACATCCCTACAGAAAGTGTACATCCCGACAGAAAGTAAAGTAAGTGAATAAGTGATTTTACTCTTAATTTGGACAAAAGCTACATTATAGTTTGGGCCCTTTTCATATTTTCTGGTCTTGATCCAACAGCTTTAGTTCCTTGAAGTATGAATGCTAAAAGAATGACAGTTCTCTTTTACCCATAGTTTGGCAGCACTTTGGAACTGACAATTTAGATGTCCAATATGAAAGTTCTGTTGTTCATAAAGTAAAGTCCATAATCAGGTGGCTCAATGAAATACATATGAATAAAACCAAATGGGTATGCTCCAGTCCTCATTCCATCCCCACTGAGATTACTGTGGACACGTTACAATGCCGTCTGACAACCAGACCCACTTCTTCGTAATAAGTGCTCATGGTCATTCACATAAAACCATTTTGAAATGCACTATAACAACTAGATTTTAAATGTGGAGCTATATGTAAACTCACTTGCAACAACCTGGAGTTTGTATGTTCCTGCCTGCATGTTTTCTAAGTGATATGATCCATCCGATTTCGTAACACTTCTGATGGACCCATCCAAAAGTATAGTAGCTCCCTCTATGCCTTTACCACCTGGTCCAAGCAAAAGCTTTCCACTTACACTGAAACCTTTAACCTGCAAAAAATAGAAAAAGGTTCTTATGAAACTATACATTGCACATGCTTGTGGGCACACACACACACACACACACACACAGACAGACAGAGAGAGAGAGAGAGAGAGAGAGAGAGAGAGAGAGAGAGAGAGAGAGAGGTGCAGGGTGCAGTGTAAATAAACCTCCCTCCAACACTTCTGGTTCTTGTCTTGCTCATTTATCTTTGAACAATTAACACCTTGAATTTAGAGGCCTTAAGAATCTTTTTCTCTCAGTTGTCATGTGAGCATCCTTCTCCTGGTCTCCTTCCCGCAACATTTTGATGGAAGCATGCCAGAGGGGTCATGAGGGGAGAAAGCCTCTTTACATATCTGTACCACTTCAAAAGTCTCCAGCAGGCTTCTTCCTAATCCTTACAAAATTAGATTTCCTTGTTCCACAAAATATCCATTTTTGTTTTCTTTAGACAAATACAGAGGAACTTCTTATTTGATGCCTGAAGACACTTCTTACAAAGATACTTCTTACATGTTTTAGCAAATACTGCTACTTCTAGATCAAATGTTAACATGGATTTGAAATATGTTCTGTAAAGGAAATTCCTAGAAATTTGTTGAAATATTCAGAGTACCTAACAAACCGAATGGTAGATCTTAGAAATTTTTTGTATTCTGTTTCCAATTTCTTGATGTATAGTGTAGCTAAAAGTACTACAAGTTGGCCACTATATATATATCCTCATCTTCAATTTTTAGATGGACTCTTGGAGAGTTCCTCCTTAACAGCAAACTTAATGTAGTATTTTTTCCAGATTTAGTATACATTTTCATGAATTCTTCCAGACAAAAATCTAGTTTGGTTTGACCTCAACTTCTATCTTGCTACAAACCAATAGACTATCAGCAAAAACTAAGGCTATTTGCCGAGTCCCCCCCCCCCCCCCCCCCCCCTCTTAAATTTCGAAAGACTGCCCCCGCCATGAACCACGAACCTTGCCGTTGGTGGGGAGACTTGCGTGCCCCAGCAATACAGATAGCTGTATTATAGGTGCAACCACAACAGAAGGGTATCTGTTGAGAGGCCAGAGAAACATATGGTTCCTGAAGAGGGGCAGCAGCCTTTTCATTAGTTGCAGGGGCAACAGTCTTTATAATTGACTGATCTGGCCTTGTAACATTAAACAAAACAGCCTTGCTACTGCTAACAGCTGAAAGCAAGGGGAAACTGCAGCCATAATTTTTCCCGAGGGCATGCAGTTTTATTGTATGGTTAAATGATTATGGCATCCTCTTGGGTAAAATAATCCCCCATTCGAATCTCTGGGCGGAGAAAGAAAACTGGCGTTCTAAAGATCGGAGTGTGGAAAGTCAGATCTCTTAATCAGACAGGTATGTTAGAAAATTTAAAAAGGGAAAGGAATACATTAAAGTTAGATATAATTGGAATTAGTGAAGTTCAGTGGCATGAGGAACAAGACTTCTGGTCAAGTGAATAAAGGGTTATTATAAATACAAAATCAAATAAGGGTGATGCAGGAGTAGGAGTGCAGATAAGCTACTATGAACAGCATACTGACCGCATTATTGTAGCCAAGACAGACACGAAGTCCACGCCTACCACAGTAGTACAAGTTTATATGCCAACTACCTCTGCAGATGATGAAGAGATTGAAGAATGATGCAATAAAAGAAATTGTTCAGATAGTTAAGGGAGAGAAAAATTTAATAGTCATGGGGGACTGGAATTCAATGGTAGGGAAAGGAAGAGAAGGAAAAGTAGTAGGTGAATATGGATTGGGGGTAAGGAATAAAAGAAGAAACCACCTCATAGAATTTTGCACAGAGCATAACTTAATCATAGCTAACACTTTGTTTAAGAATCATGAAAGAAGGCTGTATACGTAGAAGAGGCCTAGAGACACTAGAAGATTTCAGATAGATAAAATAATGGTAAGACAGAGATTTAGGAGCCAGTTTATAAATTGTAAGACATTTCCAGGGCAGATGTGGACTCTGACCACAATTTATTGGTTATGAACTGTAGATTAACAGAAGAAACTGCTGGATAAACTGGAGGAACCAGAGGTTGTAGAGAGTTTCAGGGACAGCATTAGGTAACAGTTGACAAGATCAGGGGAAAAAAATACAGTAGAAGAAGAATGGGTAGCTTTGAGAGAGGAAATAGTGAAAGCAGCAAAGGATCAAGTACATAAAAAGACAATGGCAGGTAGCAATCCTTGGGTGACAGAAGAGGGATTGAATTTAATTGATGAAAGAAGAAAATATAAAAATGCAGTAAATGAAACACGTAAAAACGAAGAAACTCATCTCAGAAATACATATTGCCTGCAGGAAAATTAAAAACACTATTGGAGAAAAGAGAACCACCTATATGAATATCACGAGCTGAGATGGAAAACCAGTACTAAGCAAAGAAGGGAAAGCAGAAAGATGGAAGGAGTATATAGAGGGTCTATACAAGAGCGATGTACTTGAGGGGAATATTATGGAAATAGGAAAGGATGTACATGAAGATGAAATGGGAGATACAATACTGCATGAAGAATTTGAGAGAGCACTGAAAGACCTAAGTCAAAAAAAGGCCCTGGGAGTGGATAACATTCCTTAAGAACTACTGATGGCCTCAGGAGAGCCAGCTATGACAAAACTCTACCACCTGCTGAACAAGATGTACGAGACAGGCAAAATACCCTCAGACTATAAGAACATAGTAATTCCAATCCCAAAGAAACCACGAATTGACATGTGTAAAAATTATTGAACTATCACTTTAATAAGTCATGGCTGCAAAATACTAACATAAATTCTTTACAGACGAATGGAAAAACTGGTAGAAGCTGATCTCAGGGAGGATCAGTTTGGATTTCGAAGAAAGGTTGGAACACATGAGGCAATACTGACACTGTGACTTATCTTAAAAGATAGATTAAGGAAAGGTAAACCTACAATTCTAGCATTTGTAGACTTAAAGAAAGCTTATGAAAATGTTAACTGGAATACTCTCTTTCAAATTCTGAAGGTGGCTGGGAGTCAAATAAAGGGAGCAAAAGGCTATTTACAATTTCTACAGAAACCAGATAGCAGTTATAAGAGTCAAGGGTCATGAAAGGGAAGCAGCGGTTGAGAAGAGAGTAAGGCAGGGTTGTAGCCTATCTCTGATGTTATTCAATCTGGATACTGAGCAAGAATTTGGAGTAGGAATTAAAATCCATGGAGAGAGAGAAAGAGAGAGAAAGAGAGAGAGAGAGAGAGAGAGAGAAACCTTTGAGGTTTGCCAATGGCACTGTAATTCTAGCAGAGGCAGTAAAGGACCTGGAAGAGCACTTGAACGGAATGGACAGTGTCTCGAGAGGTGGATATAAGATGAACATCAACAAAAGCAAAATGAGAATAATGGAATATAGTCGAATTAAAACGCATGATGCTGAGAGAATTAGATAAGGAAATGACACATTTAAAGTAGTGGATGAGTTTTTCTATTTGGGGAGGAAAATAACTGACAATGGTCGAAGTAGAGAGAGGATATAAAATGTAGGCTTACAATGGCAAGGAAAGCGTTTCTGAAGAAGAGAAATTTGCTAACATGGAGTATAGAGTTAAGTGTCAGAAAGTCTTTTCTGAAAGTATTTGTATGGAGTGTAGCCATGTATGGAAGCGAAACATGGACGATAAATAGTTTAGACAGGAATAGAATAGAAGCTTTCGAAATGTGGTGCTACAAAATAATGATGAAGATTAGATGGGTAGATCACATAACTAATGGTGAGGTACTGAATAGAATTGGGGAGAAGATAAATTTGTGATACAACTTGACTAGAAGAAGGGATCAGTTGGTAGGACACATTCTGGGGCATCAAAGGATCACCAATTTAGTATTGGAGGTAAATGCGGAGGGTAAAAATTGGTGGGGGGACCAAAAGATGAATACACTAAGCAGATTCAGAAGAATGTAAGTTGCAGTAGTTACATTGAGATGAAGAGGCTTGCACAGGATAGGGTAGCATGGAGAGCTGAATCAAACTCGTCTCTGGACTGAAGACCACAACAACAACAAATTATGAAACGAAGAAGTAGTGGTGAACAAATTTCTTGTAGGACTCCATTGTGTTTCAAAACAACCTCACCCAATATTTTCAACATGTACACAGCTCTAGGTGTTCTGAGGAACTTTCTTGTGCCTCAGATACTCACACTCACATGCTAGCCTGGTACATGGTCACAGAAAAAAAAGAGAAGTGAATACTCACTACTCAAGATCTGAAATACATTCCTCCTATTCCAGTGTACATTCAAATGACTTTATTTTTATTTTGTCCTGATTCATACATTTTTAGTCCCTAGGTTAAAGAGTTACAACACTGTGATTCTTCTTTTTGTCACTCATTTCCTGCTTCCAGTCATGAGTAAGTACTGCATTTTTCTTTCAAAATTTGTTAAAAATTCTGTACAGCTTTTGATGCCTGATCTCTGTAAGTACATTGTTCATTTCTAGATTTACTTCATCTGATCTATCAGACTTCTTGTTTTTTGCTGTAGGTACTGTCTCCTCCAATTCCAATCAAGTGAAGTTATCTGCCATTACACTATCAGAATTGTGAAGTTCATCAGCAACAGAAGAGTAATCTCCAAAACAATTTATTAAAGTATGAAAATATCTTTGTAACTCCTGAAATATTTGGGTCATGTCACTTGTCGTCTCATCACTAGAGATTTGCATAACAGTTTGTTAACCCATGTATAATGGTCAGTAGAGCTAAAAAATACAGTATCAAATCAAGGAACAACTAAAATATGTTTCACTACATCGGCAGATTTGAATTTTATACAAAGGGTACTCACTTTTAAATTTATCTACCCTTTTTTCGATTTGGCAGCACTAATCCAAGAGGGAAATAAGCAAAAATGGAGTCAATGTGTAGATGCACTTTTCCAGAAGCTTGTTTTGCCATGTTGTGCACTCTGAAATATGTATCTTTCATTGTGTTGACTTGAAGGAAAAGGTGCAACCATTTTTTTTCCCACTCAGTGCCGTCTCGTGTAATTATGTTTTGGGGCAATGCAACTAAGGTAAATAAAGTACACATTAATGAAATTGGATAGGTAAAAAAATCTGCTCACTACAACAGAACAGGAGTGAAGGAAAAGGACTGGAGAGGTTTAGGAAAAGAGGTGGAGTTCAGAATAGTTACCTGGAACTCCACGTTGGGGGTGACTTAATGGGCAGAATTTTATGTAATAGAGGTGGGATGGGGACAGCGAAAGAAAACTAAAATGGAGTGAAGAATGGAGTACTTAATGAGAAGAAGTGTTGAGACAGAAGAAATTAATGTAAATTATGGCCAGGCAGCTGGTGAGAACCAATGGCATGTTGTAGTGCTAGTTTCCACCTGCAGAGTTTTGAGAAACTGGTGTCTGGGGTAAGAATCCATACGGCTTATGTGGTGAAACAGGCACCGAGGTCATGACTGTCGTATTGTAGAGCACGCTCTGCAACAGGATGTTGCGTGTTGCCAGCATACACCCTCTGCCTATGCCCATTCATCCTAATTGATAACTTGGCGGTAGTCATGCTGATGTAAAAGGCTGAACAGTGCTTACATAACAGCTGGTATGTGACAAGCAGCATTTCATAGGTGGCTCTTCCTTTGATAGTATATGTTTTGGCAGTTACAAGGCTGGTATAGGTTGTGGTAGGAGGGTGCATAGGGCAAAACTTACAGTGGAGATGGTCACAGGGTTGGAGCCATAGAGTAGGCAGATGGTTGCGGAAGGAGCATATGGTCTGACAAGGATATTGCGGATACTGGAGGGGGTGACGTAAAGCCATTCCGGGAGTGCTGGGTAAAATCTCAGACAGAACGAATCTCATATCAGGTTATGATATTTGGAAGCCATGGTCCTGTCGAAGTAGCTAATTAATACATTCAATACCAGGATAATAGTGAGTGACAAGTGATGTGCTCCGAAGTTGTTTCTAACAGGGATCAGCAGTACCAGGATTGGATGTGATGGCCTGGGAAATCTGCTTCTAAACTAGATTGGTGGGGTAACTATGGCCAGTGAAGGCTAAGGTGAGAAGGGTGGTATATTACTGTAAAGACTCTGCATCCGAACAAATATGTTTGTCTCAAATGTCAAACCTAAATGGGAGGTAATGTCTGAGATGGAAAGGATGGTACCTGTCAAAATGTACTTACTGTTGTCTGTTAGGTTTAATGTGAAAAGAAATGTGTAGCTGGCCTTCGGAGAGGATGAGATCAACATCAAAGAAAGTGGCAAGGGATTCAAAATAGGACCATGTGAAATTTAAATGGGAGAATGTATTTCAAGATTCCATAAATTCTAATAGGTCAACCTCACAATGAGTCCATATGGCAATGATGCTCTCAATGTATTTAAATCAAACCAGGCTGTGAAGGCTTATGAATCTCAGAAATGCCCCCTCAAAGCGACCCATGAAAAGATTGGCATAGGAAAGAGCCACCCTGGTCCCCACGGCCACACCTCCGATCTGTCTGTATGTCTGCCCCTCAAAGTTGAAGCATTTGTTGTTAAGTATGAAGTTGATTAACATGAGCAGGAAGGATGTCACAGGTGTGGGATCAGGTGGGCACTGACTGCGGAAATGTTCAGCAGCAGACCGACCATGAACATGGGCGATGTCGGAATAGAGGGAGGTAGCATCATTAGTGACAAGCAAGGTGTATGGTGGGAGTGAGATGGGCACATATTTCAGATGATCTAGGAAATGGTTGGTGTCTTTAATATAGAAGGGACATCTTTGTACTGTGGGTTGCAGGTGTTGATCATGCCCTGTAATGAGATCTATTCTGTCTGAGATTTTATCCACCACAGCTAGCATAGTTTTTTGTTGCCCTCCCAAACTCTTTCATATTCTTGTCAGACCATACACTCCTTCTGTAACATCTCCCTACATTACGCCTCCTACCCCTGTGAACATCCCCGTTGTACGATTTGCCCTATGCATCCTCCGAATACCAACTATACCAGCCTTGTAACTAGCAAAACATATACTACCAAAGGGAGAGCCATCTGTAAAATGGTACATGTCATATACCAGCTGTTATGTAAACACTTTTCAACCCTGTACATCGACATGAGCACCACTAAGTTATCAGCTAGGATGAATGGGCATAAGCAGAGGGTGTACATCGATAACACACAATGTCATGTTGCAGAGCATGCTAGTCATGACCTCAGTGCCTGTTTCAGCACGTGTGCCATCTGAGTTCTTCCCCCAGACACAGGTTTCTCAGAACTCTGCAGGCGGGAGCTAGCACTACAACATGTCGTTGGTTCTCACCACCCACCTGGTATTAATTTACATTAATTTCTTTGTTTCAGCATTTCTACACAGTAAGCATTATTTTCTTCATTCTGTTTTAGTTTTCTACATCTTTGATTTTCTGACCTGTACAACTTTTGTGCCATCCCCGTCCCACCACTGTTCCACACAATGCACTTATCTTTTCACTCTTATTAACTCATGCACAATGTTTTAGCAGTAAATTCTGTTCTTAATATTACCAAGTCTTCTTCCTTTAAGCTCTTGGGTTTTCCTATCTCATCTGGTGCAATCCTCAACAATCAATCTTTCCTTCTCATCATATCCAATAAGTCTCCCCTGACTTGAGGTTTTGGAAGAATTTATCAAACTCTACCCATTTTCCTAAACCTCTCTAGTCCTTTTCCTTGAGCCCCCTTCCTTCCCCTTCAACACTCCAAAAGTCTGCATCCATAAAATCATTTTTTAAGCGTGTGCTCTCCCATCGCCCTTGGTGGGTAGACTTTTTTCTACCTAATTAAATTATGTTGACAAAAAGTACATATTAAGCTATTCAATGAAAGTTAGTGATAATTGTGCAGCAAAATGAAGAGAACCAAAACTCCTGTGGATTCCTAGTTAAACATACAAAAATACTTGGACTTCTTATACTCATTTTCTCGTGCATTAGCTCTTTAATGTTATTTGTGTTTAGCAATGGAAACCAGCTTCAGCTTAACTGAAATTTTCATTACCATAATACAGGACACGAAAATAATTTTCTAGTATATGTTGCCTCTCTGTCTAGGGTTTGGAGTGGGGGTCTACATTCTGGTGCAGAGGTATTTTAGAAGTAGTCACACAATGAGTACACAGGAAATAATAAATAGAAACAAAAATTAGATAAAACACTTTAGAAAACACATCTATGGGCAAACCCCTACACATAAGAAAAAAACTGGTTGATGAGGTATATCCTGACAGTATTATGAAAAGGATAGTTTGTACTCATCACATAGTGGAGCACAACAGATAGGCACAACAGCCAGACAGTCGGAAAGTAAGTTTTCGGTCAGCAAGATGTTCATCGGAATTAGTCAACACACACACACACACACACACACACACACACACACACACACACACACACACACACAAAATATGGAAATTATATACACATGACTAATGACTAAGGACTCTGGCTGCTGAGGCCAGACTGCGAGCAACATCGCAGGAGGGAAGAAGCAACCAGGTGGTGGAAATAAGCAGGAATCTGGGAGAGGGTGGAGGAGGCATAGCAGGGTAGGGATGGGAGACGATAAAGTGCTGCCTGTGGGAGCATACAGGGATGAGTTGGGGAGTGGGTAGGACAGTTGGGTCCAGTCATGAAGTTAGATGGAAGGCAGGGGGAGGGATGGGGGGGGGGGGGGGGGAGAAAGTAACAAAAGAAGGACAGAAGCAGAAAGACTGTGGGTGCATTTGCGGAATAAAGGGCTGTGTTGTGGTGGAATGGGAACAGGGAAAGGGCTAGATGAGTAAGGACCATAACTAATGAAGGTTGAGGCCAGGAGAGTTACAGGAATGTTGGATATTTTGCAGTGAGAGTTCCCACACATGCAATTCAGAAAAGCTAGTGTTGGTGGGAAAGATCCTGATGGCACAAGCAGTGAAGCAGCCATTGAAATGAAGAACATTGTGCTGGGTGGCAAGGTCTACAGTTCAGTGGCCCAACTGTTTCTTGGCCACAGTTTGTTGGTGGCCATTCATGCGAACAGACAGCTTGTTGGTTATCATGCCCACATTGAGTGCAGCACAGTTGTTGCAGCTTAGATTGTAGATCACATTACTGGTTTCACAGGTAGCCTTACCTTTGATGGGATAGGTGATGCTAGTGATCAGAGTGGAGTAGGCAGTGGTGGGAGGATGTATGGGACAGGTCTTGCAGGTTTATTACAGGGATATGAGCCGTGAAAGATTGGGAGCAGGGGTTGAGTAGAGATGGGTGAGGACATTTTGTAGGTTCAGTGGGTGGTGGAATACTGCTATTTCAGGGGTGGGAAGGATAGTGGGTAGGATATTCCTCATTTCACGGCATGATGAAAACAGCCGAAATCCTGGTGGAGAATGTGATTCAGTTGCTCCAGTTCTAGGTGGTACTGAGAGAATACTCCTCTGTAGCTGGACGTTGAGACTTTGGGTACTGGTGAGTGGCTGGAGAGCTAAGGCATGGAAGGCCTGTTTTTGTTCAAGGCTAGGTGATTAATTACAGTCTGTGAAGACCTCAGTGAGATGCTTGGTATATTTTGAGAGGGATCGCTCGTCACTACAAAGGCAATGGTCACAAATGATTAGGCTATATGGAATGACTATTTGATATGGAATGGATAGCAGCTGTTGAAGTGGAAGTATTGCTGGTGGTTGGTAGGTTTGATATGGATGGAGGACTGATGTAGCCATCTTTGAGGTGGAGGTCACATTGAGGAAGGTGGCTTTGTGTGTTGAGTAAGATCAGGTGGGGTGAATAGGCGAGGTGTTGAGGTTCTGGGGGAATGTGGATAGGATGTCCTCACCCTCAATCCAAAACATGAAGATCACACCAGAGAATCTGAATCAGGCGAGGGTTTTGCGATTCTGGATGTTTTTACATGTACATCTACATCTATTTTTTTTCAAACACTTGTAAGGTGCATGGCAGAGAATATGTTCCATTGTACCAGTTATTAGGTTTTCTTCCTGTTCCATTCATGTATGGAGTGTGGGAAGAATAATTGTCTGAATGGCTCTTTGCTTGCAGTAATTATTCTAACTATATCCTCACAATTCCTGTGTGAGCAATTTGTAGGGAGTTGTAGTATATCCCTAGAGTAATCATTTAGGAAGGATTCCTCTAGATAGCCCATGAACAAGTTGGCTTAGGATGGTGCCATGCGGATACCTGTAGCTGCAACCAAGATTTGTTTTGTAGGTGATGCCTTTGAAAGAGAAGATCCTGGGTTTCTGGAATGGCATCAGTCTCCAGCCTCTCCTCAAATCCTTCACCCCATCCTAGAACCTCTCCCCAAACTCCATCTCTCTCCTCATCTCTACCATTCTACATGCTTCCCAGGGTCCATAAACCCAGCCACGATGGACACCCCATTACAGCTCGTTACAGAGTTCCCACTGAGAGAATCACTGCTCTCACAGACCAATGCCTCCAGCCTATTACCCACAACCTACCCCCCTATATAAAAGATACCAACCATAATCTTCACTGACTCTCCACAGTGACTCTTCTTCACCACATCACACCTTGCTTGTCACTACTGATGCCAACTTCCATTACACTAACAGCATGGCCTTGCTGCTAGTGAACACAATCTTTTGCAATGTCCAATGGTTCCAAACTTGCAATCCTCTTCCGAGTCGCCATGCCAACTATATCCTCACTCAAAATTATTTCTCCTTTAAAGTCATCACTTACAAACAAATGTGAAGTATGCCTATGAACACCCACACGGGACCATTCTATGCCTACATATTCATAGGCTACCTAGAAGAATCCTTTCTAATCACCCAGAATCCTAAACCACTCACCTGGTTCAGATTCACTGATGACATCTCCATGATCTGGATCATAGGTGAGGACACCCTATCCACATCTTCCAGAACCTCAATACCTTCTACTCCATTCACTTCACCTGGTCCTCCTCAACCCAACAAACCACCAGCGATACCTTCACTTCGACAGCTGCCACCTATTCCATAACAAGAAGTATCTTCTATACAGCTTAGCTACGATGGTTGTTGCATCTGTAGTGATGAGCAGACCCTTTCAAACTGTACTATGCATCTCACTGAGGCTTTTACAGACTGTAATTACCCTCCCAATCTAGTACAAAAGCAGATCTCCTATGCCTTATTTCTCCAGTCACCTCCCACATCCCAATATCCCACTATTTGGAAGCAGAAGAGCATTTCTCTCATGACTCAGTACCACCCAGGACAGGAGCAACTGAATCACATTCTCTGCCAGGATTTCAACTACCTGTCATCGTGCCGATATGAGGAATGTCCGACACACTATCCTTCCCACGCCTCCCATAGTGGTATTCCACTGCCCACTGAATCTATACAATATTCTCATCCAGCCCTACACAAACACTGCTCCCAACTCCTTGTCTCATGGCTCATATCCCTCTAGTAAACCTAGGTGCAAGGGCTGTCCCACCATCACCTCCTCCAGTCCGGTCACCACCATCACCTATGATTAAAAGCATTGCTACCCATGATGTGATCTACAAGCTAACCTGCAAGGTCATGACAATCTACACGCTGTCTTTCCAAATGAATGGCCACTGACAAGTGGCCAAGAAACAATTGGATCACCCAGTTACAGGGCAAGCTGCCCAACATGATGTTCTTCATTCCAATGACTGCTTCACAGCCTGCACCTTCTGGATCCTTGCCACCAACACCAGCTTTAATGAATTGCACATGAGAGAACTCTCCCCGCAATCTATACTATGTTACTGTAACCCTCCTGGCCTCAATCTATGTTAGTCTGTCCCACACCCACCTAACCCCTTCCCTGCTCACACTCCAGCAGTACAAAGCTCTGTTTCCACCAACGCACCCACAGGCTCTTTGCTTCCCTCCTTTCCCGCTTCCCTCCTTTCCCACTCCCCCCCCCCCCCCCCCTGCTCCATCCATCTAACCTCCTGACTGCACGTAGCTGCCCTATTCTCTCTCCAGCTTGTCCCTCTACGTTTTCATAAGCAGCACTTCATTGTCCCACATCTGTACCTTACTGTCCCTCCCCCTCCCAATCCCAGCCGCATCCTCACCACCACCACCTGGTTGATGTTCTCATCATGCACTGTTGGTGTGTGTGTGTGTGTGTGTGTGTGTGTGTGTGTGTGAGTGGGGATTTTCCATTGTTTGATAGGTATGCTGAGGTATTCAAGCATATTTATCATATGAACACAGATCAATTAAACTGAAAAATGTTACCCATTTTCATTGATATTTGTGGGAGGTACAGAAATATTGAGATATGGTCCCATTAACTGCCTCAGTTTAGTGTCATTTGCATACTGTAACATGAGGTTGATGTTTTCCATGTCACTGATGACTGTGATAATGAAAGATATACTTATGGTGCACACTATAGGCTCTCTGGACGTAATGTTTCGAGAGAGAAAAGCTGCAGCATCAGACAAATATCAGGATGTGTAAATCAATGATGTTGAGTGTAGTAGGCATGCAAAAGGTGAACAGATTAGCTCTGATTGCAGGCACATGGAGGACAGCTCTCATCTACACACGAAAGAAAGCTAGTGATCTTGGTGATCCACTAGACTTTTAATCAGAAGAGAAGAAACCAGAAGGAGCCATTACAAAGAGTACTGTGGGTACATAATACAATAAGGAGCCAAAGTTAAAAGCACAATTTTCACATATATTTTAAGTAACTGGTCTTTTTCCAGTTCAAGTATACACCCTTACACAGCCAAACAATCAAATGCATCAAGCCTCAGCTGCGACAGTAGGTGGGTGTATTTAGAGATCTGTGAGGGTGTATGTGTAAGAGTGTGTACAGAAACTTGACAAAGGATAGTAACTCACGAGCAAGTAAAATTATAAGCTGTTATGTGTTTCTACTTGCATCATCTGACTGTAGATAAGTGATTGTCGATTCTCTATTTTATGTTTTGTTCTCTACTGGAATTCCTGTTATTTGAATGATAAGTTCATACAAAAAATTAATACTGCAAGTAACAATAAATAAATAAACAATAGTAGTAAAACACCTAAAATATAGCAATTACACAAAAAAGAAAGAAAGGAAAAAGAAAAGAGGTTACCATGACAGCTGAATCAATCTGCTGATGACAGAAATGCCAGACACATAGTCTTTGTACAACCACAAGCAAAAACTATTGTACACATGGTGCAAGTAACTTCTATTTTACATGAAACACTTATTGTTTGCTTTTATATTGCAGTACAAACATTTTTCTGGAATATGTAAATTTCTTTTATAAATTTCATTACCTGAAATGGTTTCTTAATTTTGAGACTGTCATGGGAAACAGTGAAGTCAACATGTATAGGTCGTACATCAAATTTTATGCTGTGTGGACCCTCATAGTGAGGAACCACTCTATATTTGCCTGGTGGTATGGACGGAAAGAGAAATGTGCCGTGATCATCTGAAGTAACATGACACAGTGGTGTAGATGATGATCGGAAGCCAGGCAGAGGAGACTTATTACAATCAGTAACTGCTGGAGGTGGTTTTCCCTGCAACACATAAAATGTAAATGACACATTTGCAGATACTTTGATTAAAAATAAGTGTAAAGAAGAATTCTTACACACACATTACAGGTACAATTTTGCCAACAAGTAATGAAATCCAACATCTGGTAATTTATTACCAGCAGTAAAAGTCAAATATTATGACAGTGTGGCATTTGAAACATTACAAAGAAGTACAACATCTAGGCTAATTAATATTTTTAGAGATACTATGATAGAAGGAGTCAGACGCAAAGATACATGCACTATACAATTAGCTGTAAACAAAGAGTTGGTTTCCTGTACAAACTAATTGTGAATTGTGTTTTATTCCTCTCATGACGTACATTTGCAGTCCATTTGGTCTGTGTACAAGCGACATGTCAAAAATTTATAAAACAGTTACAATGATTTTTACATTAATAAATAATAGGACTATAATAAATAATAACACTATAAGGATATTGTTTGGAATGTGTATTGTATCCAGCTCAAAATTCCAGTTTGTCCTGCATTAATTCATCCACTGAGTAATAACTGAGTGTCAGTACCTCATACAGATTTCTTTTAAGTGAACCTAAATTCTTCTGTATCAATTTGTTCTCTTTTAATTTATTACAAATTTTCATTCCCACGTATTACGGTCCATGGGCATACAATCTGAGGTAGAGGGGGGGAAGCATAAAATTTTCTTTGTTTCTAGTATCACGTGAATGGACAAAATGGTTTCCCTCAAATAATTCATGACTGGTGTAAAAATATAATAATCTCCTAAATGTATAAGGATGGCAGAGTTAATATTTTAAGTTTTCTAAATAATGGTCGACATGGTTCTTTCTGATTTGCAGCGCACATATTTCGAATGATTTTTTTCTGTATTTTTAGTATCCGCAATATGTTTGTCAAGTTATCCCAAAAGTAATACCATACCTAATAATGGATTCGAAATATCTTGTATATGCTACTTTGTGTCTAGTATTCTTACATAATGAAATTCTAAAATAATAATACCATATAAACAAAAAGTATGAGAAGACTGTATCAAGAATGACATCGTTTATAACTGTTTTCTTTGTCAGTCTCCTTTAGCTTAATTTCTTCAAAACTATTTATTAATAATTTTGTTTATAGCAGCTATATAATGGCAGATTATGACTGATTGTCAGTTATTACAAAAAAAATTTCATTTGCCATCACAACAACGAAACTTTAACAGCTATATCCAGTTTCAACAGCTACATCATCTTCAAATAGCCTGTCCTTATATCCACCTCTTGTACTGAAGATGCACCTGAAGACATTGTGTTCTATACTTTTCCACAAATGAAAAAGAAGCTGCTGTTTAAGTTGTGACTGTCACTGGCAATAACATTGTATTGTAATTTATTAAGAAAGTTATAATGGTTTATTTTTACACATTACTGCTGTATAATGTAAATTTTATTTTTAATCCAGTTATTGTTCATAAGCAATGAAGATATATCATAGACTTTTTAATGATCTTTCTTCAAGATTTTCACCCAGTGAAAAATCTATCAAGGTACTTCCATTTATTTGGTACAGATAAGGTGGAACTCTCAACATTCCAACACCACATAGTTAATGTCCCCACTTGCCAGATTTTTTCACTATGGTTGTATATATGCGTACACTGAGGTGACAAAAGTCATGGGATACCTCCCAATATTGTCAGACCTCCTTTTGCCTGGTGCAGTGCAGTAGCTTGATGTGGCATAGACTCAACAAGCCATCATAAGTCCCCTGCAGAAAGATTGAAGCATGCTGCATTTACAGATGTCCACAATTGCGGAAGTGTTGTTGGTACAGGATTTTGTGCATGAGCTGACCTCTCGATTATGTCCAATAAATGTTTGATGGTATTCATGTTGTGCACTTTAATCATACAGAATGTTCTTTAAATTAATCTCAAACAACTGTGGCTCGGTGACATAGTGCACTGTTGTCCATAAAAATTCCATCATCGTATAAGAATATGTAATCCAAGTTGCTGAACATAATCTTTTCTAGTCAATGATCAGTTCAGTTGGGCCAGAAGACCCAGTCCAGTCCATACCATGTAAACACAGCCCATACCATTGTGGAGCCACCTCCACCTTGCACAGTGCCTAGTTGACAACCTGTGTCCATGGCTTCATGGGGTCTGTGTCACAATTTAAACATACTGTTTGCTCTTACTAACTGAAATCAGGATTCATCTGACCAGGCCATAGTTTTCCTGTCATGTAGAGTCAAACTGATATGGTCACAAGCTCAGGAGAGGCACTGCAGGCGATGATGTGCTATTAGCAACGGGACTCGCATCAGTCAGCTGCTGCCATAGCCCACTCATATCAAATTTCACCACGCTATCCAACTGGATACATTCATGGCACATCCTATATTGATTTCTGTGGTTACTTCACGCAGTTTTGCTTGTCTGTTAGCACTGACAACTCTACACCAACAACACTGTTCTCGGTCATTAAGTGAAGGCCATCAGTCAGTGTGTTGTATGGTGAGAGGTAATGCCTAAAATTTGGTATTCTCAGCACATTCTTGACACTATGGATCTGAGAACATTGAACTGCCTAATGATTTCTGACATGGACTGTCCCAGGCATTAGCACTTATTACCATTCTGCATTCAAAGTCTGTTAATTCCCGTTGTGTGTCCATAGTCACATCGGGAACCTTTAAGAATGAATCACTTGAGTTCAAATGACAACTCCACCAATACACTTACATTTTTTACCTTGTGTGCACAATACTACCACTTTCTGTATATGTTCTTGGTGCTATCCTTGAATGCAGCACTCAACTAATGTCTGAAGTAGTGCTGGAAGGAACTGACACCATGAATCCTGCAAGACTGTCCATAAATCTGCACGAGTAAGAGGGGGTGGAGATCTCTTCTGAACAGCACATTGCAAGACACTCCAGAATATCCTCAATAAGGTTCATGTCTGGGCAGTCTGGTGGCCAGTGGTAGCATTTAAAAGCAGAAGAGGGTTTCTGGAGCCACTCTGTAGCAATTCTGGATGTGTAGGGTGTCAAATTGTCCTGCTGGAATTGCCCAAGTCCGTCAGAATGCACAATGGACAGAAATGGATGCAGGTGATCAGGCAGGATGCTTATGTACATGTCACCTGTTAGAGATGTATATAGATGTATCAGAGATACCATATCACTCCAACTGCACATACCTCCACCAGCTTGAATAGTCCCCTACTGATATGCAAGATCCATGGATTCATGAGGTTGTCCCCATACCCGTACATGTCCATCTGCTTGATACACAAGACTCATCCGACTAAGCAACATGTTTCCAGTCATCAACAGTCCAATGTCTAACATTGAGGGGCCAGGCAAGGCATAAAGCTTCATGTTGTGCCATTATCAAAGATACACAAGTGGGCCTTCGACTACAAAAGCCCATATCGATGATGTTTCGTTGAATGGTTCACACGCAGACTTGTTGATGGCCCAGCACTGAAATCTGCAGTGATTTGCGGAAGGGTTGCACTTCTGTAGTGTCGAACAATTCTCTTCAGTCATCGTTGGTCCCATTCTTGCAGGATCGTTTTCCAGCTGCAGCAATGTCAGAGATTAGATGTTTTACAGGAAAATCCCCACTTCATTACTACCTCGGAGATGCTGTGTCCCATTGCTCATGCGCTGACTATAACACCATGTTCAAACTCACTTAAATCTTGATAACCTGCCATTGTAGCAGCCGTAACTGATCTAACAACTGCACCAAACACTTGTTGTCTTACATAGGCACTGTTTGACCGCAGTGCCATATCTGCCTGTTTACATATCTCTGTATTTGAATATGCATGCCATTACCAGTTTCTTTGGCACTTCAGTGTATTAGTTTGTACGTCAGTCACATAATTTTTGTCAGACTTAGATAGATTAATTGGATAATGTTGTATACAATCCACATACCATGCAAGTAATGCAGACTGCTGCCTCCTGGAGGATGTGAAGAAACACCTCACTTCTCCATAACTCACAGTACTGTTAGCGTGACTACCCTCACAGGGCTCGGGCTGTTTTTGTTGTATCTTCACACAGAGTCCACAGCATCCAGCAACCACCTCACTAATAGGCAGTGTGCGTCTTGCAGTAAAAAAAAGTTGTAATCTGAGCGCCAATATCTTACACCACATTGCATGCCCGTAAAGAGCCACATTGGTATCCCTCTGTTGGAGGGTATTTTGGCCACTGCCATACTATGCTACGGTGGTGCACACTCTGGGCTTCACGCCAGCTGCACAGCAGCCTTCTGAGCAGTCATTGCCCTAGCTGTGCATACCTGTTGCCAATGTTATGCAGGACTGGTGCCTGCAGCTCTTAGGTGTCACGCCTCAGCACACACCATTCCAGCAGTGGCCGCCATACTCGAGCCTTTGCTTCCAACATATGGTGACACCCAAGGCTCCGAAGCATCTTCATCCCCCTGGAATCCATTGTCGTCGTCTCACACCCCTACATAGAGCAAAGCCCAATGTCCCAGACACATTGTTGTCTTTGAGGGCAGTCTCTCATATCTGATGTTGGATCCTACCATAGATCATCCTCCCCACCCTCCTGCTCTGCTGTCTACTATGACTTGTGCACTTCATCATGTAGGCGCATCCCAGACCAAATCTCAGAGTGACATTTCTACTTGTACTTTATCAGTGTTGTCATTTGTCCAAGGACACTGTGTTTTGAGTTCTGTATTTTATATTGATGATAAACTGCTGTTATGGCACTTGTAAATTTCACTGGTAGTCCATAGCACCCTTCAGCCATAGATACAAAACTGACGACGAGTCTGTTTCTCACGTCTTACAAGCATTTAGTCTCAGTACCAGACTTGTCTCCCACCTTGTCTGCCGTAAACATTGGCATGTGTGTCTTCATGTTACCTGATGGTCTTTCTTTGCTTTTCTGACACAAAATTTGTTTCTATGCATTGTTTGTGTGAGTTTGCAGATAAAACTGACAATGAATATTGCATTTAGCCCTCATTTTTTGTCCATCGTATGCAAAACTGAACACTGTGGTTTGAGCTTGGAAGTGTACACTGCACACAAAACTTTGATCTTTGCATATGTACTATTACTCGGACTGTGACAACTTTTTGTGCAACTTTCTGGACTGTGAACTTATCTGTGAACTGTAGACACTGGTCCTCTTGGCTTGAATGTGAACAGCAGGTGTTTTCGTTTCTTTACAGTCACTGTGGATGAACCATTTTTGGAAGCCGCTGATGACTCAACAGTTGGAAAGTCAGAAACATATTGAGGTTCTCTTTTCCAGGGTAGTGATTCAGTGGCAGATGGACTATTCTTTGCCATTCCCATAGTACAAAGAGAATTCAAAATAATGGAACTCTTATGACGAACGGCTATGACAGCATCTTATGGTGTTTTGAGATCCCTGGGCGTCCTCCATCACCTCAGGATCCATCAACATGAGCTTTGATGCCCGTCAATGCACTAGTGTTGGCCCTGGCAACTGCAAGGATCCCTTTTCTTCTGCTGCCCAAACACCAGTCGCTGGTGTTGACGAAACTCCATTCGTTGTGCCCACTGTGGTAGCTGCATTTAAAACTACCTGCCCTTTTGCAGCTGCTTCTGGCAATGCCCTAGTGTTGGACCAGTTACTGACAGAGATGCCTTCACCTCCACCAGCCACTACACCACTTGGTGCAGACTCTTTTGCAACCATCTCTGTTGCTGCATGGGTATCAGATCAGGTATATGCAGAGAGGTTTTTCTCCTCCTCCATCCCCAAAACCAGCTGCCACATACACTGCAGCTGCCTCCTGTGTTGAAAGTCCTTTTGTCAAGAACTTGGTCAATGCTGAACTGTTCCAGCCAGCCCTGTCACCACTGACACCAGCCCTTCTGCTGTTGGCCTGACAACCACTGCCTTATTGTGGCTGCTCCATGCACTACCACCTTCGGTTTTGTTGCCACTGTTCCTGCCCATGCAGCCATTCCTGCACGCACACTATGGGGACATCTGCCTTCCGTTCCAGGTTGCTTCTCACTGGCCTTTGGTTTTGGGATTCGTGGAAATTTTACCGCAAACTATAGGAAACACTGGGCTCTGGTCTGTTACCTATCCAGGTGACCAGATGATCCTGCTTTCGAGTGACCCTGTCTGTCCTCAGTTTTTCAGGTTCCTGGTGAGATGGCCTTTTGCCTTACCAGCCCATCAGCATTATTGGTTCGAGGCCAGCCACTACTGATCAAGTGTTGCACTCACCAGTTGCCAATTCCATTGCCGGTTCTCCATTCCCAGGTACTTCTTCCTGGCAGCAGCACTTTCACCTCAAGCTGCCTCGAGGATGTGCATAAACAGCTCACATCAACAGAACTCAGCAAGCTGTTTACAAATCTAGCGTCACACGACTCAGGCTGTTTACACTGTAGCTTTACACAGCACCTGTGGCGTCCAGCGTCACCAGCCTTGCCACTGGGAAGTGTGCCTATTGTGGTAGAGAGAACTGTATTCTGGGCACCACTTTCTTATGCCACATCACTTGCCTACTCAGTGTAATGCTGGTATCCCTCCAATGGAGGGTATATAGGCCACTGCCAGACCATGCTGCAGCAGTGCACACTCCAGGCTTCATGTCAACCACACCAGCAGCCAACCAATCGGAGTCATTGCCCTCACCACAAGCGGCTGTCATCGATGCTACCAAGGACTTCTGTCTGCCACTCCAAGGTGCCATGTCTCACTGCATGTCATCCCATCGATGGACACCATCACTGGGTCCTGTCCTCTAACACTGGCCAATGCCCAGCATCCCACAAGCTTCATTGTCCCAACAACAGCATTTATCACTGAGCAAAGTCTCTGACATCTGCCGATGCCCATCATCCTGGAAGCACAGTCATTCTTGATGCCACTCTCTCGTGCTCCTGAAGACGGTGTACTGAATCACCAAAGCTGGAAGCCATATAATAAACAATAATGAAAGGGCGGCTGTAGGTGTTCCATTTTATTACATAGGTTGGATCCTTGTTTACAACTTGTGTGTACATTTGTCAGTGAACACTATATTTGAGTTCTGTTCTTATAACAATAATAAACTACTGTTGTGGCACTCATGCATTTCAGTGGTAGTTCTAGCACCCTTCGGCCACAGACACAAAAGGCACAATAAATAAACAATAACTAAGTTGAGGAAATACTGTGGACAGCTGCCTGCACACTTTAAGCCTGCTGCTATTTCTAAAGTGAGAGGGGACATGCATACTACGCCATCTACCATGATGGGCAATATGCATCGGTCATATGTAGGAATGATGTTTGTAGACAGATGTGTCATGTGGGAGTCTAGCAGGGCTCAACGAGTATTCTATAGACTGGAGACAGTGAACAGTAGTTTGTGAAAGAGGAGGTTTCGCTATACACCATTATGTAACTTGGTTTTGGGGTCAGCAAGTGAAACTCCATGTGGCAGGAACCAACTTCTGAACTGTAGTTGTTGAAGGTAGCCAGGGCATTAAGGAAGAATCTTTTGGTTAGATAATTTTGGCTGGATGATTCACAGCATTTGGAGTTGAAACTAGACATCATGGAGACTGGTATGTGTCATGGCTGGCGCTTTCAGGGAATGTGGCACATGTCGTGTGTTCTGCGGTTACAAATTACAAGGTACTGAACTGTGATTGTACTCTGCTCTTCCTAAATGAGATAAGTGGCTTGAACTCTATTCCGAATAACAGACATAGACGGCTGTCATTAGAAGTTTGAGGTATCCATACTACCGGTAGTGACGTATTACAGACTTGGTGTGCACTGCTACCAGTTACTTGGAGCTTTTGTTTCCTTCCTGGACACATCTTGAGACACAGAAGTTATTTATGCATAGCTGTTGTGGGTATAGCATGTTCTGGTTGGACTGTTACCAGGACCTTTTTTTCCAACCAGAAAATTGCACTTACCAGATAATGATCCTAGCTTCTATTGAAGTAGTCCCATTGGCTATTTATACACGGCTGCCAATGTTTCTGGAGGTCTTGGAAAGAAGCAGAGAAATTTTCAAATGCAGTGTTTGTAAGTTCATTTGTCACATCCCACTTGATGTCTGCAGTATCCTGATGATGGTTTCTTTTCAGTCATGTTTTCATTCGCAGAAAAAAGAAAAAATCACAAGGCAAGAGGTCGGGCCAATATGGCTGATGTGGGATGGCAATAACAGAATGTCTGACCATACAATTACGTTTGTTATTGTCTCTGTTGCATTTCGAAATCTTCTCTATCATCTTACTTTCTCTTTTTGTTTGTGTTTTGTTCATTGTGCCTGTCTGCCGGCACTTTCTCGCTTGGTAAGTCTTGGAATCTTTGTTTTTAATATATTTTTCCCATGTGGAAGTTTCTTTCTATTTTATTTACATCATTATTAATTTGAACCCAACAATTACGTTTGTTATTGTCTCTGTTGCATTTCAAAATCTTCTCTATCATCTTACTTTCTCTTTTTGTTTGTGTTTTGTTCATTGTGCCTGTCTGCCAGCGCTTTCCCGCTTGGTAAGTCTTGGAATCTTTGTTTTTAATATATTTTTCCCATGTGGAAGTTTCTTTCTATTTTATTTACACCATCATTAATT
The DNA here is from genome assembly GCF_023897955.1 of Schistocerca gregaria. Lineage (NCBI taxonomy): Eukaryota > Metazoa > Arthropoda > Insecta > Orthoptera > Acrididae > Schistocerca > Schistocerca gregaria. The sequence goes on from NC_064920.1 coordinate 442,269,086, forward strand.
TGAACCCAACAATTACGTTTGTTATTGTCTCTGTTGCATTTCGAAATCTTCTCTATCATCTTACTTTCTCTTTTTGTTTGTGTTTTGTTCATTGTGCCTGTCTGCCGGCGCTTTCCCACTTGGTAAGTCTTGGAATCTTTGTTTTTAATAGATTTTTCCCATGTGGAAGTTTCTTTCTATTTTATTGACCATATACTTGGTAACAGATAAAGCTATATGGGGCCTTACATTGTCATGCAGTAAGAACCAATCCTAAGAATGCCACATATCAGGGCAGCGATGTTGAACTCTTTGTTGCAAACATTTCAAGACTTCAATGTAAAGAGTTTGGTTCACTGTTTGACCTGGAGAAACACATTCATGGTGAACTAATCCATTACTAACCAAAAATGCGACCAACATTAACTTTTTGCTCAAAGGTTTGTTTGACTTTTCGCAAGGCTGGTGGTCATGGACTCTGCCATTCAGCACTTTGGCACTGGTAGCACCAACTTTTATTCCCAGCAATAATCTTTGACTGAAATGTGGGATCATGTCTGGCTCTGTCCTGTGTTCAGCAGAAATACTTCATCTTTCTGTTCATCTGTTAGTGTGAGAGAGATGAGTTTTGCGTTAAGTTTCCATTTCCCTAAATCTTTGCGTAAAATCTTATGACATACGTCACGATTCAAATTAAGTTCCTCCGATATCGCATGCACAGTTGCATGACAGTCTTCTTGCAATAACTGTCTTACATGCTCCACATTGGCACTGGTATGTGCTGTAGACAGGCATTCAGCTATGGGATCATCTTGCATTGAATCTGTACTTTCACAAAACATTTTGTGCCACGTGAAAACACAACTTCTTGAACATGCTTCACCTGCATATGCTTGATTAATCATTGTTCGCGTTTCAATATGAGTTTTCTTAAGCTAAACGTGTTGGTAAAAAGAGCCCTGCCCACTTAGTCAGTTTGTGTAGAAACATGGCCAATGTCATTTTAAGGATGCATACATACCAGGTAACATAAAAGCAACATTTGTTCCCTTTTAATATTTCAAACTCAGAAAAAAAACTGTCCTGGAACTTTCCTGACAAAGGGAGTATATATTGCATGAAGTGTGTTGTGTGCAATGCAGTGTAGCAATTAGTGTTGCTGGTTGACATGCTACGTGCCGCCACCTCAAACCCAATCACCAGTAATCATTTGTTATTTAATAATTATGGTCTCTGGAAGACTCTCAACTCCTTACATTTATCTATTATGGAATATTTGATGTTTGTATAAATAGCAGCACTCTTCATCCAAGAGTTCATTTATCTTTTATCTGCACACTGGTGTTCATAATAAACTTGCTCTCAGTTCTAAGTACTGTACTTTACTGACAACCCTGCATTCAGATTTGGACCTGATTTTTGGCTAACATGTAACGCTGTTTGTTGGAGACACCACATACTTCAAAACACCTGTATCATGATGGCTCCAATTTTGCGATGTAAAAGCCATGGTCTACATGGACAGCAACCAGAATAAAAGCAGTACATTGTTCCAGCTGCGCAAAAGGTATTCATCAATGTTTTCTGGAGATTCTTGCCAGGGCCTAACAAAATGCCTGAAAGGATTCAATCAAGTCACGATGGCAAATGTGTACTTTTAATTGGATGGCAAAGCCCAGCAGTGGCTTGAGGACAACAAAGAGAAACTCATTAGCTGGGGCAAATTCCAAGCCAAACTGAAGAAAAAATCAGGTGACAATTGATAAATGAGCAGAAGTACACCTGAAGAACAGGGCTAAACATCATGGGAAAATGGCACAGTCTTAAATACAGAACGTTTTAACTCCATGCCACATAGTGAATCCAACTGTAACAGAAGGCAACAAAAGTTCACACTTGATGAAAGGAGTTGGAAAAGAAATGAACCAAGCTCTCATGGTATAGGATTAAGAACAACCAAGCAATTCATCGAATGATGCCAGCACATCAAGAAAATGTAACAGAAAAGAGTTGAACAAAAGAAGTATGATGAGCTCCAAATGTTGTCCTCATAGAAGACAAAGATGATAACAAGAACAATAACAACAACAACAAGAACCACCACCACCACCACCACCACCACCACCACCACCACTACCACCTTGCCTCTCTCATACACCAGGCAAAAAGAAAAGAAATGCAGCAGTTTATGACAGCCAGACTGTTGGGCCAAGCAAGCCATGAATGTTGACAACATGTCATCTACATCTACATGACTACTCTGCAATTCACATTTAAGTGCTTGGCAGAGGGTTCATCAAACCACAATCATACTATCTCTCTACTATTCCACTCCCTAACAGCGCGCGGGAAAAACGAACACCTAAACCTTTCTGTTCGAGCTCTGATTTCTCTTATTTTATTTTGATGATCATTCCTACCTATGTAGGTTGGGCTCAACAAAATATTTTCGCATTCGGAAGAGAAAGTTGGTGACTGAAATTTCGTAAAAAGATCTCGCCCCGACGAAAAACGTTTTTGCTGTAATGACTTCCATCCCAATTCGCGTATCATATCTGCCACACTCTCTCCCCTATTACGTGATAATACACAACGAGCTGCCTTTTCTTGCACCCTTTCGATGTCCTCCGTCAATCCCACCTGGTAAGGATCCCACACCGCGCAGCAATATTCTAATAGAGGACGAACGAGTGTAGTGTAAGCTGTCTCTTTAGTAGACTTGTTGCATCTTCTAAGTGTCCTGCCAATGAAATGCAACCTTTGGCTCGCCTTCTCCACAATATTATCTATGTGGTCTTTCCAACTGAAGTTGTTCGTAATTTTAACACCCAGATACTTAGTTGAATTGACAGCCTTGAGAACTGTACTATTTATCGAGTAATCGAATTCCAACGGATTTCTTTTGGAACTCATGTGGATCACCTCACACTTTTCGTTATTTAGCGTCAACTGCCACCTGCCACACCGTACAGCAATCTTTTCTAAATCGCTTTGCAACTGATACTGGTCTTCGGATAACCTTACTAGACGGTAAATTACAGCATCATCTGTGAACAACCTAAAAGAACTGCTCAGATTGTCACCCAGGTCATTTATATAGATCAGGAACAGCAGAGGTCCCAGGACGCTTCCCTGGGGAACACCTGATATCACTTCAGTTTTACTCGATGATTTGCCGTCTGTTACTATGAACTGCGACCTTCCTGACAGGAAATCACGAATCCAGTCGCACAACTGAGACGATACCTCATAGGCCCGCAGCTTGATTAGAAGTCGCTTGTGAGGAACGGTGTCAAAAGCTTTCCGGAAATCTAGAAATATGGAATCAACTTGAGATCCCCCGTGAATAACGGTAATTACTTCGTGCGAATAAAGAGCTAGCTGCGTTGCACAAGAGCGATGTTTTCTGAAGCCATGCTGATTACATATCAATAGATTGTTCCCTTCGAGGTGATTCATAATGTTTGAATACAGTATATGCTCCAAAACCCTACTGCAAACCGACGTCAATGATATAGGTCTGTAGTTAGATGGATTACTCCTACTACCCTTCTTAAACACTGGTGCGACCTGCGCAATTTTCCAATCTGTAGGTACAGATCTATCAGTGAGCGAGCGGTTGTATATGAGTGCTAAGTAGGGAGCTATTGTATCAGCTTAATCTGAAAGGAACCTAATCGGTATACAATCTGGACATGAAGACTTGCCCGTATCAAGTGATTTGAGTTGCTTCGCAACCCCTAAGGTATCTACTTCTAAGAAACTCATGCTAGCAGATGTTCGTGTTTCAAATTCTGGAATATTCCATCCGTCTTCCCTGGTGAAGGAATTTCGGAAAACTGCGTTCAATAACTCCGCTTTAGCGGCACAGTCGTCGGTAACAGTACCATCGGCACTACGCAGTGAAGGTATTGACTGCGTCTTGCCGCTTGTGTACTTTACATACAACCAGAATTTCTTCGGATTTTCTACCAAATTTCAAGAAAATGTTTCGTTGTGGAACCTACTAAAGGCATCCCGCATCGAAGTCCGTGCCAATCTTCGGGATTTAACGTTCTTCTGAACTTCGCATGCTTTTTCCGTTGCCTCTGCAACAGCGTCCAGACCTGTTTTGTGTACCACAGGGGATCCGTTCCATCTCTTACCAATTTATGAGGTATGAATCTCTCAATCGCTGTTGCTACTAAATCTTTGAATTTGAGCCACATCTTGTATACATTTGCATAGTCTGTTCGGAAGGAATGGAGATTGTCTTTTACGAAGGCTTCTAGTGACACTTTATCTGCTTTTTAAATAAAATTATTTTGCATTTGTTTCTGATGGATTTGGAAGAAACGGTATTGAACCTAGCTACAACAACCTTGTGATCACTAATCCCTGTATCAGTCATGATGCTCTCTATCAGCTCTGGATTGTTTGTGTCTAAGAGGTCAAGTGTGTTTTCGCAACCATTTACAATTCTCGTGGGTTCGTGGACTAACTGCTCGAAATAATTTTCGGAGAAAGCATTTAGGACAATCTCGGAAGATGTTTTCTGCCTACCACCGATTCTGAACAAGTATTTTTGCCAACATATCGAGGGAAGGTTGAAGTCCCCACCAACTATAACCGTATGAGTGGGGTATTTATTTGCTACGAGACTCAAACTTTCTCTGAACTGTTCCGCAACTGTATCATCGGAGTCTGGGGGTCGGTAGAAGGAGCCAATTATTAACTTAGTTCGGCTGTTAAGTATAACCTCCACCCATACCAATTCGCACGGTGTATCTACTTCGACTTCACTACAAGATAAACCACTACTGACAGACACAAACACTCCACCACCAATTCTGCCTAATCTATCTTTCCTGAACACTGTCTGAGACTTCGTAAAAATTTCTGCAGAACTTATTTCAGGCTTTAGCCAGCTTTCTGTACCTATAACGATATCAGCTTCTGTGCTTTCTATTAGGGACTTTTCCAGCACAACTACAACAATTTACAACTATAATTCCGACTGTTCCTTGATCCAAGCATGTCCTGTATTTGCCATGCACCCTTTGACATTGCAGCCCACCCCGTACTTTCTTGAGGCCTTCTAACCTAAAAAACCGCCCAGTCCATGCCACACAGCCTCCGCTACCCGTGTAGCCGCCAGCTGAGTGTAATGAACTCCTGACCTATTCAGCAGAACCCGAAACCCCACCACCCTACGGCGCAAGTCAAGGAATCTGCAGCCAACACGGTCGCAAAACTGTCTGAGCCTCTGATTCAGACCCTCCACCCGGCTCTGCACCAAAGGTCCGCAGTCGGTTCTGTCGACGATGCTGCAGATGGTGAGCTCTGCCTTCATCTCGTAAGCAAGACCGGCAGCCTTCACCAAATCAGATAGCCGCTGGAATCCAGAGAGAATTTCCTCAGATCCAAAGCGATACACGTCATTAGTGCTGACATGTGCCACCACCTGCAGCTTGCTGCACCCTGTGCTCTTCATGGCATCCGGAAGGACCCTTTCCACATCAGGAATGTCTCCTCCCGGAACGCACACAGAGTGCACACTGGATTTCTTCCCCTCCTTAGCCGCCATATCCCTAAGGGGCCCCACTACGTGCCTAACATTGGAGCTCCCACCTACCAATAAGCCCATCCTCTACGGTTGCCCGGACCTCGAAGGCTGAGAATGATCCTCTGAAACAGGGCAGGCAGCTGCATCTGGCTCAGCCAGAGACAGTGCCTGAAACCTGTTTGTCAGATGCAGCGGGGAGGCTTTCTGATCAGCCTCCGGGGACGTCTTTCGCTGCCTGCCACGCCTTGGAACGACCTCCCAATCAACCACAGGCGAGGGCTCAGCCCCACTGCGGGCAGCAACTGGGGCAACCACAGCGGCAGACCGATCTGGGGACAGACGGGACGAGGTTGACATCCCCGTGATACCCAAGTCCGGCTCCCCACAGTGGTGCCCATTGGCAACAGCCTCAAGCTCCGCGACCGAAGTCAGCGCGCTTGCAGCTGTGAGCGAAGGGATGCCAACTCAGCCCTCATCCGAACACAGCAATCGCAGTCCCTGTCCATTCTAATCGATGTTGAACAACAGTTACTGAAACACGAGTCCGTGCCTAGATAACGCAAGCGAAACACGCAAAGAATGTATCAACTAACCTGTACAAATGCCTAACGACTGCACTACAATCTGCCTGAATTTACGATTACAGTAACTAAAACTTGAAATTACACCTCCTATACGAAACTCACACGCAATTTAAGTAAGAATCTACCAAGTAAACACTAAAGCGCGATGCTACAACTCTCAAATACTATAATACGCCCAAAATATATGAATTAAACAATGTAAGTACCCAAAAACACGCAAAGAAATTAAGAATTAAACTATGTAACAAATAAGTAAGCTAGGGGTATACGACTTGCTGCTGCAGCTGGTTATCCAACGGCTGCAGGGAACACAGGAGGAAATAGAGAACATTGAAGAAAAGATGTAACAAGCTTAGCACCAATCTCCACCACCAGTCAAACACTCAATACTCAACCAACTTGGACTTATAATGCAGCTGTCAAATGGCAACCCAAATCCTCTGCCATGTACAATGTCCCACAGAAGAACAGACATTTGTAGGACAGAGGACAACAAATCATTGTGATTCCACTGCAGATGTCTTTGATGCATTGTACATTACCACACAGGAAGATTACGAGTTTTTGACGACTGCTTCACCATAACATGTCAACCAATACAACAATCCTATTGATGCCAGTCAACTGCGGATGATTATAGTCAACCTGTGGGATGAAGCCCATAAGGGTATGCTGAACGAGGTCACTTCCCATGTCATAGCAACTACCTCTCATTGTACAAGGTACCAGCCACAGATCTAGCCACCAAATTCAGGAAAACTAAATGAAGCAACTACATATGCAGGTGAGAGTGCTGCAGAAAAAATCCTCCAGGAACAACAGTTATCAAGATGTCAGGAAATCTCACTGATATCTTCATCAACAGCTACCCTGTGCAGGTGCTGTTTGACTCAGGGGGATTCTTTTTCTGTAATGTCGAATGGTTATCATCGCCAATTCAAAAAGACTATACTACATTATATAAAAAAGACTGTGCTGCAGATTGCAAATGGGAAATATGTTCAGCCAACAGGAACACATATTGCAAGAATAACTATCAACGGCAGAAAGCAGCCCTCCAAATCTGTTGTTTCTGCAGTCATAATGTTATTCAGGCAATACAAGCAGTCATACATTGTAGAAAATCAGAGGTCCAGATTGACGAAGCTATTCTAGCAAGTACACAAAAAGAAGATTGTAATGGATGATTGTTTCCCAGTTAAGATATCTTTATTCCACTGTCATAAAAGAGCTGAGTTCCAGTCATTAATATACTTGTTAAACTGTGTAACTTTTTTCAGTTGCATAAAGCTACTCAGTCTCACGAAAGAAACCTACATGCCAGTGAGAAACATAAGCATTACATGTGCCCAAGGAGAACTTTAGATCAATAATTGTCATGAACAGAAAAAAACTCATCCCTTAATGATTACGTGTGCAGCAACAATGAACTAGTCCAGGATGGGCAGCTCACACCCAAACCTCTGACACTCAGATTGGTACCAAACATTGTGTGTCGATAGAGTATCTACCAAAACACTGATTTAGTTAATGCTGTGTGCTGTTGTGATGAAGCAAGCTGGGATAATTTTAATTCCCCACTTGTTTTGCCGTCTGCCTCCTTAAATTTGTTTTTTCACTTTTTACAATTTACCATTAACATATGTGAATATAATCTGTATTTTCGTAAAAGAGAAAGGTTGGCCCTCAGATCTAAAGGATTTAACTCCAGATCTAATTTTGTGTTCTTTTTATGTATGTAATTGATTTTCTAATTTATTTAAACTATTCCTAGTTAGTATCTTTTGTTATAGGGTGAAATCAGTGATTGTTTCATAACTTAAATTCTACTGTTGAGATGTAAACAAATATAAGTTCTGTAATAATTGTAAACATTTGGAAGATGAAGTAACAGTAATCTTAAAGTATCTATTTAGCTCTATTAAAAAACATGTTAGCAAAACTAGTCCTTCATTAATTCCAAAGTAATTAACAGTTTAAAAAAACAGTCCTAATTCCAAAGTAATTAACAGTTTTGTCAAAAGTACTGTTTATGTAACCATATGTGTTAATTTCATCATGTAAACAAATAATTTGTCATAACCCTTGTAGTAGAGGTAACTGTTAAAAAGACACAATTTTTCGATCTATTCAGTTAATTTAATGAGTTAAGTTTTAATTGTAATTTCTGTAAATTAAACTTCAAACAATGTGTAGTTTCAGCACCTGTTATTGTGGTGATATATAAGGGCCCGATTTTTGGTCACAAGACAGTCAGTCCAAGGTCGAGTTTCAGAAGGGTAACCTGTGCTGGTTAGAACAAGAACAATGCTTCAAATTAACTGTTGAACAAGTGTTACACAATTAGTCCATGTGTAAACACAGTGACAGAGTCTGGTCTGTAAGTACCTGATTATTCTTCAAGAACTGTGAACTCTGTGGTTAGGTTTTACGGCTTGTAGATGTTGAACAAGAAGCTATTGTAACAGTATGCAGAGGTTCGCATGCAAACTATTAATGACTGTTTTCGCAAGTTAAACAATAGCGCACTGGCCATATAACTGTGTATTATGGTGGAGTGTTTGCGAACAGTGAAATTAAAGTACTGACAAACATTACTGTGCATGTGTCGGCTACATCGTTTAAAGTAGTCAGTGTTGGAATCTACAAACCCCATTTTTCAGCCAGTGTAGCAACAGAGTTTGTCAACACCATCAGCAACAAACAAATGATTAAAAGCAGATGGAATCACCACACTGTCATCCAGTAGAAGATGTGTAAACTGTTAATTAAAAGTAAAACCAGAACTACAAGAGCATAGGGCAACCGTATCTTCACCATCTGAATCAAAGATCTCTGGTAGGCAAGTTGGTAGGGCATCAGATCATTGAATGAAAGGTCCCGAGTTTGAAATCCACTGATAGTAATTTTTTTTTAACAGATTACGTGTGAAATTGTTATATGGGAGAACATTTTTCTGCCATGTAAAATGAAGAGTTTATGGCAATGTTCTTTTGGCAGTCTGCTTTCGCTTCATTAGCTGAAAGTAGCAAATTTGTAGAGTACATTTGTGTACATATGTGTGGTGCTATCTATACAACTGTCAGCTCTAGGTTTGCTACTTTCAACCAACAAAGCGAGAGCAGACTACCAAAAGAATATTGCTACTAACTGAAATGTCCTTTCACATGGCAGAAAAATGTTCTCTCATATAACAATTTCAAGCCTAATAGGTAAAAAAAAAAAAAATCACAATCAGTGGGTTTCGAACTTGGGACCTTTTGTACAACACACTGATGCTTTAGCAACTTGCCTACCACAGATCTTCATTGCAGAGCTCACAGATATCATTTACCTATACTCCGTAGTTCTGATGTTGCTTTCAATTACCATTTACACATCTTCTAATGGACGACAGCACACAGCACAAACTAAATCGGTGTTTTGTTTGATACTCTGTTGACACACAATGTTAGGTACTGATCTGAGTGTCTGACGTCTGGAGGTTTTGGTGTCAGTGCCATCAACAAAAATCACGCTTGCAATCACTACAGACAACGAAGTGGAGACAACTATTATCACACTGCCAATAGGTAGGTGGACAATGGTAATACACCGTACCAACTCTTGGGATCAAAACTTATAAGATAGCATTCAAATGTGATGCTGCCAGTCGAACTATGTACTGACATTGTTGCAGAACAGAGGGATGCTTCAGTACTGCTGAAAACAACAGAACCCTTGAAGAATGAGGAAACACAGTATTTCAATTAATAAATCAAATATTATATAAGAGAAACTTTGATTCAGTGTGGTGGAAGTGACCGTCATCCCAGCTCATCTGCGGCCAGCTATCCTGAAATATTTCCACGACATTCCAACATCTGGTCACCTGGGCTTCATGAAGACTCTAGACAGAATCAGATGCAGGTGTCATGGGCCAGATCTCTATTGATCTGCTGGATGCTTTGTGAGCCACTGTTACAAATGCCTGTGATTGAAGTATTTGCGATAATCTGGTGTGAATTTTGTCAGCAGTTGCATCATTCCACCAAATTACAATTGATCTCTTGGGGAGGTTCCCAAAGTCAATAAATGGAAACCGGAGGATAAAAGTTTCTGCTGACTAGAGCACCTGCTATGCTGTCAAAACTGTGCTGATTTCTGAAGTTCCATAAGTTGCTATGTTCCCTGTAGAAGACATTACGTTGAAGCACGAAGCACCCTGAGTGATGAACTCTGGTCATGGAAAAGATTTCCAGTTGAAACAAGTATCAGAGGCAATTTCACATTGTGACATCACCCACAGAATGACAAATGGCCTCACAAAACATTTTAATGATGTATCATGAAATAAGCTCTTTATGTATCTTCTTGTCGAACAGAGAAACTGGGATTTTATAGTCCCCGTCATGATTTTGACATATAACACAGCGGACAAGACACTACAGGCTTCACACTATTCTTCCTGCTTCACGGTCATGAGGCTGAAACAACTACGAATACACTAATCTCATTTCAACCAGATGTTACTCAGGGTGACTATGTGGAACAACTCTTCACCAGGACAAAAGAAGCAAGACACCTAGCATACAACAGATCCTGAATGCCCATGAGAATGACCGAGAATGCTAAAATGACCCTGGATGCCCATGACAATGACTGAGAATGCTATAACATTAGGCAACAACCAGTGAGATACAACATGGGAGATTGGAGTACATTTTTGTGCCTTTGCAGTTAGTGGGTGTATCGAAAAGCTGTATTTTGGACTGCATTGTATCCTTTGTCACTTGCCATTGCAGCGATGTTTCAGCAGTCAGCTTATTAACTTAACAAAATAGTAGTATTACAGCACTTTCAGCAAAGCCGAGTTAATAGTTAAGCTTTATCCAGAAGACCTGCCTGACTTTGACTGTTCAGCAGAAACCATTATCTTGAGCTAAATCAATTAGTAACTGCACTCTGTAGTGTAACAGGTATCAGTTGCAGCAAGTTAGTTTAAACATAATTCCATGCACTTGCTGCTGAATGGCTGTCATTTTATGGCAATAGCTTGACAATGGTGCATTTCCAGCTATTTGGAAAAGTTAACTCATTTTGATGCCCCTTCTCTGCTCTGGCCCTATTATCGGGATGTTTTCATCTACCCTACATTTTGCATGCTGTGATTGTTACAAGACTATACAGATCTGCTTGAAATGATGAAAACAGCAGACTGGAGAATGAAGAGAAAGTCTGGCATCCTTTTAACAATATGGTTAAGCTTCAATTGGTAAGGACAGAGCAGGAAACAGGGCAGGGTCTATTCAAAGAAATGACTCTGGCAATTGCTTACAGTAGATTGGGGAAAACCATTGAAAACCAAAATCTAGTTGGATGGAAATCTAACTATGTCCTTCTCAAGTGTGAATCAAATGCCTTAGCAACTGAGCCACAATATTCCATGCAAAAGGTAAAGACTTGTTCCTAAGCCCATAAGCAGGTTCTTTACTACGAGACTGGATAGCCTTCACTGTTATGTTGCAAAAATTTCACTCTTATTACCAGGACATATGTCAAGATATCGTTTGTTATGCATGGATGGCTTTCACTGTTATGTTGCAAAATACCACTCTTATTGCCAAGACATATATAAAAATATTGAGTGTTGAGCAGCACTGACAAAGTACAGTCCACACTACAACTGACAGATACATTTAAAAAATGGAGAGAGACAGAGAGAGAGACTAAGGTTTCTTCATTAACGCAGAAAAGGGAAAAATGAGGTTGTAAAAGAGGAGAGGTGTGTCACTCAAAACCCAGGTAAGTCATCCCACTGATGGCTTGCTCACTCGCTGAAGGGTGAACGAATATGTCAGTCCACCATCTGCAGGCTACAGAAAGAAGGAATGAAGATTAGGGTTTAATGTCCGTCATGTAGATAAGAGGAATGACGAGTTATGTGGCTGTTGACATCACTGTTTTGTTAGTTGATTATTCCTATAGATGATAGCTGCCATCAGTCAAAACAACATATTCTCAGCTAGTTCTAATGTTGCTCTATCCAGCATGCCTTGGCAGTAAGCATCGCACAACAAATGATGAACTGTGCATTGTTAGTTCATAACTTCCTACAATGGTGAAAAGCAGTCAGCTGGTATATTCACAAGCAGAAAATCAATTTTTGGAAAGTGGAGATAACTTTAGCGACAGTTCTGAGAAGTGGTATGACACACACAGGTAGTAAAATGAAAGGCATGCAGAGTCAAAACCATCCAGTAACTATGTAGAACTTCAGCAGTTGCCAGAATCTGCATAGTGCATAGTAGTTAATTTACTGATAAGAATAATACATATGCAGCAATCATGCAAACAGATATGATGTTTTATTGAGATAAAATAACAGATGAGCAAACAAATTTATATGCACATCAGAGCAGCACTACGGTTTGCAGCTGGAATGGTACAATAGATGATGAAGTGATATATTGATTAGAATATTGTTCTTTGGGAAATGAAACACAGAACACAAACTGCAGTTTTCTAATAGTCGCCTGACACACCATTCTTTGAGCTGTTCAGGTACAACATGATATTCAGCCTTGTTTCACTTCATGTCAGTTGTGTGCTAAGCCTTAAAATAGTTTTAAATTGGATTTTTTGGGGAATGAACCACAATTCATGATTGATTAACCGGGTTTTTATCAGCATATTTTTTATTCAATAATGAATTTTATGAACAGACTGATGGTGTTGGCATGGGTACTCCTTTGGCACCCTCGATGGCCAACTTTTTGATGGAGGACTTTGAGGAGAAGGTACTGGAATCTGCTACCTTGAAGCTCACACTGATTTGGAGGTCTGTTGATGACACGTTTGTAGTGTGGCTCCATGGTGAAGACAAGTTAAAAGAATTTTTAAATCATCTGAATTCCATCCACAGACAAATTCAGTACATCATGGAAATCAAAAAGATGGATGCCATCCATTTTTGGATGTTTTGGTATGGCACAAAGATGATGTCACTTTGGGACATACAGTATATAAAAAATTGACCCTTACAGATTTATATTTATGTGCAAATAGCTGCCACCATCATTCGCAGATGATGAGTGTACTCTGAACTCTGGTACACAGAGCACACGTCACCACTGATGAGAGCAGTGTGGAGGATGAGCTTCTACACTTGAGAAGAGTTTTTGAAGCCAATGGGTACTCTCCACAGCAGATATGTAAGGCACTACAAATGAAACCAACAATGGGTATAAGAAAAGCAGAAGAAGACATGGAAAGTTTTAAATCCATGGCTTCTCTGCCAAGTGTGGGAAGCCTATCATCAAAAATAGGACAGATCCTCAGTAAACACAAAGTGAAAATGATTTTTCGGCCTCCACAAAAGACAGCTGCACTCCTGGGTTCTGTTAAAGATGATATGGTGCTTCAGAAACCTGGGGTTTACAAGATCCCCTGTGATTGTGGGCATTCATACATTGGACAGACAATACATACAGTCCAGAAGGAGATGCACAGAACACTTCAGGTACACTCAGCTCTTACAAACTAAAAAACCTGTGGTGTCAAAGCACTGTATTGACACTGGGCACTCTATGGCGTACAATAACATTGAAATTTTAGCCTCGATTTCATCTTTCTGGAACTCAGCAGTGAAAGAATCAACTGAAATTTGGCTGGCGATGAATATAATTAACAGAGATAGCAGTTTCGTCTTGAGCAAATCATGGAATCCGGCAATTTCTGTAATAAAATCAAAAAGACATCGTGAAGGTGTAGCTCGCAGTGAAACATCGATATCACCATGTGGATTGACTGCACAGCTATACATCTAATTCCAAGCATATGTCATACCACTTTGCCACCAATCAATGTTTATGGTACCTTGTGTATTTGTGGCTACATGCACAGTGGTGCAGACCACAGGTTTAAAAGGACAGAGCAAATGCTGGAGCAACAGTCACCTTGGCTCATTCTGCAGATGGCTGGACGGTATTCAGCCAAAATATTACAAGAAGAAGTCGAATTTATGCGGCTGCATGCCTGAAATGTGTATGGAACATTTCCATAAAACTTGCATGTGGATGAAACCTACTGGGAAAAAAAAAATCTAGTGATCAATCTCTGAACTGCTCTGATGTATTCTTTTAATTTGACCTGGTAGAGATCACAAATACTTGAGCAGTACTCAAGAATCGGTTGCACTAGTATTCTGTAAGTGGTCTCCTTTACAGGTGAACCACACTTTTCTAACGTTCTCCCAATAAATCAAAGTCAACCATTAGCCTCCCCTACTACTGACCTTACATGCTCATTCCATTTAATGTCACTTGGCAACATTACGCTTAGATATTTGAATGATATGATGGTCAAGCAGTACATAGTAATGCTATATTTGAACTTTAAAGGATTTTTTTTTTTCCTAATCTACAATTAGAGCAAGCTGTCATTCTTAACACCAACAAGAAATTTTGTCTAAGTCATCTTGTACACTCCTACAATCAGTCAATGATGACACCTTCCCATACATCACAGCTGTGGATAGCTGCCCACCTCGTCTGCCAGATCATTTACGTAGATAGAGAATAAGAGCTGTCTTATCACACTTCCCTGGGGCACACATGGCAATACCTTTGTCTCTGATGGACACTCGCATTCAATAACAATGCATTGAGTTATATTACTTAAAAAATCTTTGAGGCACTCACATATCTTGGAACTGATTTCATGTGCTCGTGCCTTTGTTAACAGTCTGCAGCGGGGAGCCATGTCAAACACTTTCCAGAAATCAAGGCATATGGAATCTGCCTTTTGCCATACATGCATGGTTCACAGGATACCATGTGAGAAAATGTCAGGCTGAGTTTTGCATGAGGAATGCTTTCTAAACCCATGCTGACTTGGGAACCGAAGCTTTTTCCTCTCAAGGAAATTTGTAATATTCGAACTGAGAATACGTTCAAGAATTCTGCAGAAAACCAATGTTGGTCCAGAATTTTGCAGGTCCACTCTTTTACTCTTCTTATAAATGTGAGTCACTTGTGTTTTTTTTAACTGGCTTGGGACTATGGGCTGCTCAAGAAACTCACAATAAATGTGAGCTAGATAAGAGGCCAATGTCGTAGACACCTTGGGATTTCATCAAGACCTGGTGACATATTTGTTTTTGACATTTTCAGTTGTTTCTCTACTCAGGGGATCCATGTTACTTCCTCTCCCATTTGGGAGGCTATACAGCCCTCATATGGGTGGTGGGTTTGTACGATCCTCCTGTGTGAATGATTTCTTAAAAAACAGATTTAAAACTTTGGGTTTCCTTTCGCTGTCTTCTATTGGCACACTGGACTGATCAGCGAGTGACTGGATAGAAGCATTTGACCTGCTTAGCAGCTTTAAATAGGAACAGGATTTTCTTAGACTCTGAACTATATCTTTTGCTAACATACAACAGTGTTAGTATTGATCTTTTTTACAGAGCACAGATTGCGACTAACTTTTGCCTGCTTCCTCAGCAAATTCTGAACTTTGTTATTAAACCAAAAGCATGTGAGGCGTAAATTCGAATCAGTTTATTCGACACCAATAGACCTTACTATAGAGCGTCACAGCTGGTCTGCAAATAATGCCTAGGACATAGACATTTTATTCCTTCAAAGCGTATAAATTCTGGCATCATTTTCTAATTGGATTGAAGCTGTTTTGTATGTATATGGGACTTTATTGTCTATAGAGGAATGGTAAAAATTAAGGTTGCCACTGTCTCGAAGAGAAAATAGCTTCTTATACTGTTTTGAAACTACAAACAATTCGCTTGGAAAAGGTTACTGCAATTACCTCGACAATGGGTTCATTTGTCCAGATCTGGGTGGCAAACTAACAAGTAAGATCACACATGTTGTTGGTACAATACAGCAAGACGGAAATAAGTTTTCAAATTTCATCACAAATGAAAAACTAAAGAAGGAAGAATACGTAACAGCACACAGAAATCAGCAGAAAACAAAAGAAGCATTGCAATGGATAGCACGTTCTATGAGGATGTACTTCTGTATGTACAATTTAGGAATTATTTGTTGTAAAAGCAATGAGTTGCTTTAACTTACTACAAGAACATGAAAAAGCATGGAGGAAAGTAATCAAGTTTTCAGGCTACCAAATGACATGAATCAGACCATTCACTAGACACAGCATAATTAAGTAGATACTGTATGTAGTATATAAAAATTTCCAAAAATATATTGTCTTATAGTGAGAAGTAGAAACTGGAGAAAAATAAAGCAAGCAGCTTGTAACAAAGAGTAAAAATGGGGAACCTGAAGAGGAGAAATATTGAATAAAAAATTATAAAAAACGCTGACCAGGTATGAATTGGACTCGCACACTTAAAAACTTAATTATGTAACTACACAGTTCTTTCATTCTGGGAATTCCGAATCTAGATAATTTTTTCCTGTAATCAACATTACTGGCAAATATTGGTCCAAGGGATTCTCAGATTTTCGAGAATGTTTTAATTTCAATAATATAAATGTTGGAACACGTGCGGCAATACTGATGCTATGACTTACAGTAGAAGATAGGTTAAGAAAATGCAAACCTATGTTTCTAGCATTTGTAGACTTGAGAGAAATCTTGTGATAATGTTGACTGGAATACTCTCTTTCAAGTTCTGAAGGTGGCAAGGGTAAAATATAGGGACTGAAAGGCTATTTACAATTTGTATAGAAATCAAATGGCACTTATAAGAATTGAGGCGCACGAAAGGGAAGCAGTGACACAGAAGTGAGTGAGACAGGGTTGTAGCCCATAACTGATGTTATTCAATTTGTATACTGAGCAAGCAGTAAAGAAAACAAAAGAAAAATTTGTGGAGTAGGAATTAAAATCCATGGAGAAGAAATAAAAACTTTGAGGTTTGCCGATGACATTGTAATTCTGTCAGAGACAGCAAAGGACTCGAAGAGCAATTGAATGGAATGGACAGCGGATATAACATGAATACCAATAAAAGAAAAAAGGGAGTTAGATTAGGAAATAAAGACACTTAAAGTAAGAAATGAGTTTTGATATCCAGGAAGCAAAATAACTAATGAGGGCCGATGTAGAGAGGAGGTCGGTTGGTTGGTTTAAAACAGGGAGGGAAGAGACCAAACAGCTAGGCCATTGGTCCGTTGTTCCAAATCAAAACAATGCCACAAGGGTGAGAATAAAACAAGCAAGACTGACAACATAAAATGGAGAGAAAGGAAAAACCACAAGGATGACGGAAGGGCAACAAACACTTAAATGGAAAAAAGGCAGAAGGAAATCACAGAAACACAAGAAAAAGGTAGAAAAGATTAAAACGAGAAAACAGATTACCATGGCTGGCTGACCAAGAGAATAAAAAGAAGCCAGCCACTCTGCAAACATTAAAACCTCCACCCTAAAAGCACCAGTGTGGAGGACACAGTGGGACAAAGACATGTGCTAAAATTTAGATCAAATGATAAAAACCCACCCTCACAAATAAATCGTAAAACTAAATAAGCCAATCAGGTGTTGTCAGATAAAATTAGCGGCAACGAGTCCGGTAACTGAAGATTTCCTTGCATGGCAGTCAAAGTGGGACAGTGCACCAGAATATGGGCCACTGTCAACCTGGTACTGCATTGACATTGAGGCAGGTCTTCACAGCACAGGAGGTAGCTGTGAGTCACCCAAGCGTGGCCAATGCGGGGCCAGCAGAGAACCACAGCGTCCCTGCGAGAGGCCCGCATGGAGGACTGTCACACATTCGTGCTCTCCTTCTTCATAGCACGCAGTTTGTTGTGTATACTGAGAGTATACCATTCCATCTCCCAAAGCCAAAAAACTGGTGACATAAAAAAAGAATGCAGGTCAGTTATTGGAATGCCCCTTCTCCATAAGCGGTTTTTCCCTGTAGCCTGTTTGGCCAGCCTGTCAGCAAGTTCGTTGCCTGGGATTCTAACGTGTCCTGGGGTCCACACAAATACCACTGAATGACCAGACCATGCCCAGGCTTAGATGGACGCCTATGATGGTCGCTACCAAAGGATGACAAGGGTAGCACTGGTCGATAGCTTGTAGGCTACTCAAGGAGTCAGTACACAGAAGAAACGACTCCCTAGGGCATGAATGGGTGTGCTCAAGAGCACGAGGTATAGCCACCAGCCTGCAGTGAAAATATTGCAGCCATTGGGCAACGATTGCTGTTCAATATGTCCTCCATGGATATACATGAAGCCGACACGACCATCAGCCATTGAGCCATCGATGTAAATCACTTCATGGCCTCGGTACATGTCAAGAATCGAGATGAAATGACAGCAGAGAGCCGCGGAGTGAACCGAGTCCTTTGGGCCATGTGAAAGGTCCAGGCGAAGCCATGGCCTAGGTGTACACCATAAAGGTGTACATGATTGGACCTTGACTAAAGGTGCCAAAGGCAAGAACTCCAGTTCAGATAGAGGGGGCCGGACGCGAATTGCAACTGCTTGCCCTGACCTGGGCCGCTGATGTGGGAGATGAACCGCCGTGGTGGGAAAAGGACTCGGTAATTTTGATGCGCAGGAGAACTACGAATGTGTGCAATGTAACTGCTGAGCAGTTGTGGATGCCTGACCTGCAAAGGAGGAACTCCAGCCTTCGCAAGGATGCTGGTCACCGGACTCATCCTAAAAGCCCTTGTCGCTAGGCGAACGCCACAGTGGTGCACTAGGTCGAGTCAACGCTGAGGGTGCCGCTGAACCATAAACCGGACGCCCATAGTTAATGTGGGACTGAACAAGGGCTCTGTATAGCTGCAGCACTGTGGAGAGATATGCACCCCAGTTGGTGTTGTTCAGGCAGCGGAGGGCATTGAGGTTCCGCCAGGACTTCTGCTTAAGCTGACAAAGGTGAGAAAGCCAAGTCAATAGGGCATCAAAAACCAGTCCTAAAAATCAATACGTCTCCACTACAGTGAGGGGATTGTCAGTAAGGTAAAGTTCCAGTTCCAGATGAACTATATGACACCTACAGAAGTGCATAACACACGACTTTGCGGCCGAAAACTGAGGGCCTTCTGGATGGCTCCCTGTAGGCGCCACTCAGCAACCCCAGTACTGGTGGAGCAGTACGAAATGCAGAAGATGTCTGCACGAAGAGAGGGTTAGATGGACGGCCCTACAGCTGCTACTAGACTATTAACAGCCACTATAAATAGAGATACACTCAATAAAGAGCCCAGTGGGGACCCCATTCTCCTGGGTATGGGAGGCACCAACTTGGACACAGGAAGTACAAAGCAACAGGAAATTCTGGATAAAAATCAGGAGCAGGCCTTGGATACCCCACCCATATAATGTGCCAAGGATATGATATCACCAGTTGGTGTCATACACTTTTTGTAAATCAAAAGAGATGGCAACAAGGTGTTGATATCTGGAAAAGGCTGTTTGGATGGCAGACTTGAGGGACACAAGATTATCAGTAGCAGAGCGGCCCTGGCGGAAGCCGCCCCAACACGGAGCCAGTAGGTCATGTGACTCTAGGACCCAACCCAACTGCCGGCTCGCCATACGTTCCAGCAGCTTACAAAAAATGCTGGTGAGGCTGATCGGTTGTTAGCTATCCACATCAAGCGGGTTTCTGACGGGTTTCAACACTGGTATGATGGTGTTCTCCTGCCAGTGCGATTGAAAGAAGCCATCACACTAGATCCGGATGAAGATCACGAAGAGATGTCGCTTGCAGTCAGATGAGAGCTGTTTAATCACCTGACTGTGGATCTGATCAGGCTCAGAAGATGTGTTGGGGCAATGTGCAAGGGCACTGAGGAGCTCCCCCTCTGTAAATGGGCTGTTATAGAATTTACTGTGGCATGTAGTGAACGAGAGGACTTTCTCTTGCACCCACTGTTTGAGACTGCGAAAGGCTGGGGGGTAATTCTCCGATGCAGAGGCACAAGTACAGTGCTCGGCAATTGCGTTTGCATCGGTAGATAACACACAATTTATGTTAACACCAGGAACACCTGTTGGGGTCTGGTCCCCAAAAACTCGCTTGATCATTGCTCAGACTTGGGAAGGATGCAGATGGCACCCAATGGACAACATGTACCTCTCCCGACACTCCTGTTTCCACCTTTTGATAAGCTGGCAAACACAGATATGGAGCCATTTAAAGGCTATGAGGTGATCCAAGGAAGGGTGCCGCTTATGCCACTGTAGAGCTCGCCGATGCTCGTTAATTGCCTCAGCGACTTCCGACGACCACCAAGGGACTGTCTTTCGCCAGGGACACCCTAAACAATGAGGGATTGCATTTTCTGCCACAGAAACGATCATTGTAACCTGCTCAACCACCACATCGATGTTACCATGTGGGGGAGATTCAACGGTGACAGCAGAGATGAAAGCTTCCCAGCCTACCTTTTTTAAAGCCCATCTGGGCAGGCGTCTGTGGGCCTGACGCTGGGGTAGTGACAGGAAGATGGGGAAGTGCTCACTACCACACGGATCGTCATGTGCTCTCCAGTGGATAGATGGGAGAAGTTCTGAGCTGCAAATTGTTAAATCAATGGACGAGTAACTACATTGAGACACACTGAAATGTGTGGCGGTCCCAGTATCTAAGAGGTAGAAGTCGAGTTGTGACAGTAAATCTTTGACATCTCTGCATCGGCCAGTAAGAACTATGCCACCCCACAAGCTGTTATGAGCATTAAAATCTCCCAAAAGTAGGAAAGGTTCAGGAAATTGATCAATCAGTGCAGTCAATGCAATCAGGGGTACTGCACCATCTGGAGGAAGATATTCGTTGTATACAGTTATTTCCTGCGTTGCCCTTATCCTAACAGCTACAGCTTCAAGAGGGGGTTTGAAGGGGCACAGGTTCACTACATACTGAGTTCACGACGTAGATGCAAACTCCACCTATTATAGTTGCTATGGTTCCTGTAATATCCCTTATAGCCATAGAGGGCAGGGGTCTGCAATGTCGGGAACCAGGTTTACTGGAGGGCAATGCAGAAAGCAGGTGTAAAGCTTAACAGTTGCCATAGCTCAGCCAGGTGGTGGAAAAAACCGCTGCAATTCCACTGGAAGATGATGTTATCACGAGGTTGGGAAGGCATGAAGCACGCAAGGAGGCAAGTTATGCCTCAGGGTCACCTGCTGCCCCCGGCTGAGTATTTGTAGCCATTTCTATGGTGGATGAAGCATCAGTGAGATCCAGATGCAGAATTGATAGGGATTGGTAGTGTTGGGGCCAACAGAGGGTCCTGTTTACTAGCAGAGTACTTCGTAGTTTGCTTGCTATCTCGTAGTTTGGTTGCTATCTCGCTTCTCTTTAAGAGCTTGTGGGGAAGATTTCTCTCAAGCAGCTTCAGGCACGTAGAATGACCGTGAAGCTCTTCGTTCAGCAGCTTTTGGCTCCTTTAGCCACTGGTGAGTGTCCACCATGGCATTAGCGGAGACCTTGGAAGAGAGGGCCACAAGGGACTCCTTATACATGAGAGGAGCCAGAGAAGGCTGTTGCTTCTCCGGTAGTGGGGGAGGGGACCGATGTCCCCTGCATTTGGGGGGGGGGGGGGGGGCCTTGCACCTACTTTGGGAGCAACGGAGGATGATTTGCCCCCTACCACCAAGGGAGCGGATGTATTCTGGTGGCCTGAAGGGCCGGCTGTTCGTGGCACAGAGTGAGGAACCACTGGCACTTGAGATGGCGATGGTGATGGCGATGTAGCTGCAGCTTATGTCAACATCAACCGAATGGGGTGTAATCTTTCGAATTTATGTTTAGCGTATGTGTAAGTCAGCCAATCCAGGGTCTTTTCCACTCCTTTTGGAGTACTGGGCAGTCTGGCGAGCAGTGGGAGTGGTGCTCTCCACAGTTGATGCAAGTGGGAGGTTGCACACATGGAGTATCTGGGTACAGTGGATGTTCGCAGTCTCGACATTTGGCGCTGGAAGTGCCTGAACTTCTAGCACTTAAAGCACTGCATAGGGGGAGGGACTTATGGTTTAATGTCACAGCGGTAAACAATCACCTTGACTTTTTCAGGTAATGGAATCACCCTCAAAGGCCAAGATGAAGGCACACTGGTAGCAACCCTGTTGTCTTTGGGTCCTCTGTATACGCGCCGGATGAAATAAACACCCCGCCATTCTAAATTGCCAAGGAGCTCGTCATTAGACTGCAAGAGGAGGTCACGATGGAAAATAATCCCCTGGTCCATGGTGAGGCTTTTATGGAGAGTGATGGAAACAGGAATATCATCCAGTTTGTCACAGGCAAGTAACACTTGGGATTGGGCTGGGGATGCTGTCTGAATCAAGACTGTGCCGTTTCGCTGTCACTTCTCCAAACTTATCCTCAAGGTGTTCAACGAAAAATTGAGGCTTTGTCGGTAGAAAACAGTCCCCATCAGTTCTGCTACAGACTCAAAATCAAGGCGAATAAGACTCTCTCTGTTCTGTAGCTCTACGTTCCTCCCATGCTGTAGTGAGGGAGGGAAATGATTTAGGGTCATACCTGTTGACTCTGTATTCTATTTTGCCCTTCTTAGAGACTGCTGGTGCCGCATGGTCACCAGCAAGAGATGACTAAGTCCACTTCACTGTGGGTCACCCGCTCTGATGCTACCCACTCCAATCAGGGGCTCTACCCATGGGCGCCACCCAGCCACAGCAAAGGCCAAGTGGCATGATGGGCATTGCTGGGAGTCCTGATGCCCCAGGAAGACAGGCATCTACTCCTTGGCATATGTGGGGAGTTTACAGCTCAGGCATCAGCAGGGCGATCCCTGTGTTGTCAGGGGGCTACCACCAAATGGGTACATGACGACCCCACCACAACGGACATGCTAACATGCTGGATATTGGGTGCAGAGAAATCCAATATTGTCATGGGGGAGAAAGAAGACAGGAGGCAACAGAAGAAGATGACATACCCTGGTAAGTGTCCTTGTCCAAATAGTTGAACCACAGGTGGAGATGCAAAGCCATGACAAGAGATTCAGGAGATCGAATCTAAGGGCACTAGTGCAACATGTAAGGCGTCCTTCACCATATGGCCCGCACTTCTGTCGAATTTTGAAAGTGGCAGGTGAAACCATAGAATGAAGCTGAACTCATAGGGTCGAAAAGTGAGACACTCCTTTTAGTCACCTCTTACGACAGGCAGGAATACCTCGGGCCTATTCTGACCCCTGGACCCGCAAGGGGGTGTATAGAGGATATAAAATGTAGACTGGCTATGGCAAGGAAAGTTTTTCTGAAGAAGAGAAATTTGTTAACATCGAGTACAGATTTAAGTGTCAAGAAGTCCTTTCTGAAAGTATTTGTTTGGAGTGTAGCTATGTATGGAAGTGAAACATGGATGGTAGTTTAGACAAGAAGAAAATACAAACTTTCGATACGTGGTGCTACAGACGAATGCTGAAGATTAGATGGGTAGATCACCTAACCAATGAGGAGGTACTGAATAGGATTGGGGAGAAGAGAAATTTGTGGCACAACTTGACTAGAAGAAGGGATCGGTTGGTAGGACATGTTCTGAGGCATCAAGGGATCACCAATTTGGTACTGGAGGGAAGCATGGCAGGTAAAAATCATAGAGGGAGACCAAGAGATTCAGAAGGATGTAGGCTGCAATAGTTACTCGGAGATGAAGAGGCCTGCACAGGATACAATAGCATGGAGAGCTGCATCAAACCAGTTTCCGGACTGAATACCACAACAACAACAAGATCAACAACAACAACATAAATGTGACAAAGCCATGCAGGAGTCAGGTGACCATTATCATAATAAACAGTAGTTCTCTATTCAGGCTTACTAAGTCATGATGGTAAAAGTCAAACATCGGGCAAGTAATGACTTTATTGTTTATATGACACATTCCAGAATTTATCCATCATCACATATCCAGGAGTGTAGTCTGTGAAAGTGTGTTTCACACTCAACTTGAAATGCCGTATCTATGAGCATAATTGCTCCTAGATATCTGATGATGGATAAGTTGCTAAATGCTTCATATGAGCAATAAAGTCATACCTCGACTGATATTTGACTTTCAACAATCCAGCCCAGACAGTCTGAATACAGAACTACTAATTGTTTTAATTTCAAGTTTGACATTGATAATAAATGGCAGAAGAAACATTTTTTCACGTGATGTAATTAAAAATCAACAATTTTCATTTCTTTCCTTTACTTCTACTGTGAAACTTTGCTTGCAGCCAAATTTCATGATTCTAGGTCAATGGGAAGTACCCTATATGTTCTAATGAGTGAGTCTGCGAGTAGTAAAATATGTGACATTTATTGCACTGACTTAGAAGCTAACATTTGTTATACTGCCAAGGTAGCATATAGACTTTAGTATGTGAAATAAATTTCAACTTGATACATCTACTCTTTCCTGGAAAAAGGGTTCTTAACGCTTAGACAGACAAACAATCTGATAACAAATGCCCTTTTTTTATTTGATACAATTACAAATGTACATTTTTCAGATTTTTTTTCCTTTGGTTGTACTATGGAGCCTTGCTTCTTGGCAAATTTCATGATTCTAGGCCAGCAGGAAGTACAATGTAGGTTTTGATACACGAGTTTGCATGTAATAAAATATGTGACCTAAAGGGCCACATCTTTTGGTTGCAATGACTTAGAAGCTTACATTTATTACACCACCAAGCACCTATAGACCTTAGTATGTGACATAAATTTTAACTTGTTAAGTCTATCCATTCCTGAGAAAAAGGAGTCTTTAACAGATGGACGAACAGACAGTGTAAAAAAAGTGTGCTATAATTAAAAATTTACAGTTTTCGGATTTTTTCCTAGCACACTATTCACCTATGTCCTATGGCCGCATCCATTCATGGATACTGTCAGTTCAATAGTGGTCATTACTATGTATAAAGCCATCTAATAAATTCATTTCACCTCATAAAAGATTACTTTGCTTTGTGGCCTTATCTTCAATTTTGTGTATTTCACCAGTAGTGAAGCACAGTTTACAATGGGAATGGTTACGGAGGTTGGGACCTTGGGGCCAGAATCATGTCAAAGGTTCTGACAAGGATATTGTTAACATAAGAATGTTGTCATGAGGCAATTGTGGATGATGTTTGACAATAATGGGAAGAGAGAATTTTATTTTAGTGCTCCATCTGAGACCGTCAAAGTCCTGTCAGTATAATAAACTGACGCATTCCAAGCAAGGGTGGTCAGGAGTCTCCAGGGAGATGCATCTGAGTTGTTCAATGATAGGAACTTCACTACTATGAAAAAGAAAGGAAGCTGCTGCTCAGAAATTTTGGTTTTGGAGAATGTCAGTAGGCTAGTCGAAGGAGATGTGGCCATTGTAGATGCTGAACAGTATTTTGTTGAGGCTTTCATCCAATCTTTAATCCACACGAGTCAACCAACAAACAAAACATCTTTTCTTTCCTAGATATCCTCTGTTACATTTCAAATGCTCCTTCCCCTATGCCTTGGTATCCATGAAAAACAAATTTGTTTCAACACCAAATCCCTAATCACATATACCAATAAACTCTTCCAGGCTTCTCTCTCCAACTAATTCACTGAACTAGTTCCAAAGTGCAATCTCTGGGCACTCTCCCCCATCCCTCTATCCCTTTCCTAGCAGTGAAGCTGCTCCTCTTAAATAACAAAGCACCCTGCCTCACTCCCCTTCCCCCACACCAGGCTTTAAACGTCTCAACAGATTACTCTGCAGGGACATGACTTTCACATCTCAAGTTCAAAAAAGAGATGCCTAGATATCTTGCCCACAGCTATATTCTATTACCTTTCTGACCTTCACACTGTGCCGTGAGTTGGTACATTTTTGGCATGAAGTAATCTGTGCTGAACACTGGTACCACCCAGAGACAGAGGCACCAGCGGAGGCAGGGTGAGATGAACAGAAGGGACTTGTAGCAAAAGAGTTGTTAAGTTTCCTAGAGGACAGACCTGAATATGACAGCCACGCAGAACTGGTGTGAGTTCTGCTGGATAATACTGCTTCCTGCGGTTTGGAAGGGAAAGTCGCCCATCTTGTGCTCAATAATGACATTACCAATGATACAGGATTGTGGGACTGTATGAGGAACTAAGTGTGTTCAACTCAAGGATGCAGTCAGACGCTGTATGGAAATGGTACACGAACACCGTTAAATAGACTTTATGTCAGGAGAGCAACCTACCATTAGTTTTCTGTTTTATGCAGAGAAGAATCCACTCTGTGTTTATGTACAGTATGTGGAGGGGTACTTGACTAATGGAGTGAATTAGTGTGTGCTGAGCTTTGTTGCTGCAATGAGAGGGTGTGATGACTGTCATTGCACAACTGTTGTGCTCTGTAGGCATAGGAACACTATAACTTGCATAGCTCCTGCAGTTGTATCAAGATACACTGAGCTTGTTTGATGTTTCAGTTTGTAATCTGATGAGATTGCCTGCCAATGCCATGTGTAAATCTAATAAAGTGCATGCATGGCAGGAGAATGTTACAAGTACTTCTGTGTCTAAAAGGGCAAGCTACTTTGATTGCAAATACTATTGAGTCTTTTACAATAGTGTTAGATTTAGACTGTATGCTATTTGCTTACTTACAAGATATTGTGGCCGGAGTTGGTACTCATGGTTATGATGACAACAGTTATTAAAAATTTGGGGGGATTATTTAAAGTTCCTTGAAACTGTAGCCATTTTGCTATAAATGTGGGTGGTCACTGACTGTATGACAAGACTAGATTTTCTTTGCAGATGAGCTTATTCTGGGCATCTAAATGATAACTAACTTGTGTACTATCTGGTTGCAGTATACCGTATACTGACCAAGCAACACTGGAACTGAGTATGCTGTTTTGTAAATGAGCCAGCCAGAACAGAAAACATTCTGTTTGACTATCCTGTTTTTAATGTATGCAGATGATTA
This sequence comes from Schistocerca gregaria, assembly GCF_023897955.1. Taxonomy (NCBI): domain Eukaryota; kingdom Metazoa; phylum Arthropoda; class Insecta; order Orthoptera; family Acrididae; genus Schistocerca; species Schistocerca gregaria. Next base: position 442,296,104 of record NC_064920.1, read on the forward strand.
ATCATGCTTGTAAAAATTATGGCTTACTCTTTAGGAATATGAAATTAAATTGCATTTGTGAAATTTAATAGGTCACATGTTTTTAAATAATAAACTTTCCAAATTGTCACTCTGCACTTATTGAACTCAAAGCTTGCTCCACACCAGCCAATGGTACAAAAGTTGGCAGCAGAGCAGAAAGGTCTGGCACGATTGTGCAAAGTGGCACATTTTAATACAATGTACTGCTTCTGTTGTGTTTCAGCATGGCTACTGCTGTTGTAAAGGACCTGGCCTATCTACAGAAAGATGAGCTCAGAGATGAAATACAGTGGAGAAGTATGGAACTTAGAGCTGCATGAAAGAATTAATTCAGACATTATGTGAAAATATGAATAAACCGATTACCATTAAGTTTGGAGACCGAAAGGTAAGTTCTGCTGTCACTTTTATTCACATGGCACTAGGGATATGTTAGATAACAGAAATTGTTTCAAGTATCGAATCCCACTAGTAGTCAGATATGGTAATTGCAGGTGTGGATGAATCATTATAAAGGTAGATTGAATGACTTAGTGTGTGCGGGGGTTGGTGACTTTCATGAGTCGCAATTAAACAGTTTACAAATTACAGAATGGTTAAATTCCTATTTAGCTAAGAAAATACAGAATGATGACAACACTAATAGCAATAGTAATAGTAATATTCATATGCAAGCAGGACAGATAACAAAAGTGATCAGGAAATTACTGAGAGGCGGCTTCGACAAAGGAAACAAAGAGATGTAACGGGAGGTGGGGTGTTGGATATGCATCAGAGAGAAGTGGGTTGTATGTTTGATAATCTATCCATCTCTTAGAAGTATATATAAATAGATGTAAAGCTCTGTCAGTGGATTTAGTAGAAGTAGTGCAATTTTTGGAAGTAGTATCGGATTTACAAGTTCAAATAAAAGGAATTAGCTTAGCAGAGCATAAACAGGTTACAAATATTGAGAAGAACAGTAAGGAGGCCGTTACTGGAATGGTTCATACAAGTAGTAGAGCATAAAAAGGGCATTGTTGAATTTCAATGGACGATTTGTAAGAGCAGAATACCACCCAGGGCACTCACCATATAGAAGGGAACAGTGCTGGTCAGAAAGCATTAGAAGTTACATTCACAAAATATGAAAAATGTCTAGAATATTATGGCTAGCATACATGGGGTTACACATTGTGCACCATAATTAGGTGTGTTGAACCTTAGGGACAGACACAGAGCCACCTTTTGTCAAGGACCTGTAGTTTTGACGAATTGAATATGGTTTTACAGTACGTACAGGTAATACAAAATGTGGAAGAATGGTGTGACGAGCAAAACACAGTGTGCAGTCAGAGCAGCCATTTTGCTCAGAGCTGTGAATGTATGAAGAGGCAACGGCAGTCGGACTTTAAATGACAATGGGGGACAGCCACATAATGCTGGTGTTGTGGAAAGGAAGGGCACTTTCAACAAAACTGTACAAGCAACAAAATTCTGTAAAAGAAGGATTTATCAAGGTGTGGAAACCCTATAATAAAAGACAAAACATGAGGGCATCTCCTGCAACCCTTAATTCAAGTAATTACCCCTAGAGACGCAAGTAAGTTACACTTTATTTGTATTCTGATTAATGAGGAACCCGTTCATACACTATTAGATTCAAGAATGTGACTGCTCAGCAATGGATCATGCAACACTAGGCCCATTGTAAATGGCCTAACATTACAGAGGGACAGGAGAAATATATGGCTGCGAACAATACCACGATAGGAGTGATCGGAGAAGAAGTTTGAAGTAAAAATAATATCAAGCTTGGTTATCCCATGTATACAAGGGTCTGATTTTATTGTGAAGGTAGGGTTGATTTTGGATTGGGCAGGAAAAAGATTTTACTTTAAATTAAAACATGACAATGTAACGTCATTCTGTATTTATAAGGGCAAACCTAACATAATATGTAGGAATAACAGGTAACAAGTAGCTCAAATTGACAGCTCAGTTAAATGTAGTCATGGTCCATTAAGTGATACTGGCAAGGAAGACAAGCAACAAATTAAGACAATTTGCCAGAAGTTTAGGGATGTATGGGCTTCTGAGTTGGGGAGGAGCTCATTAGTGGAATACATGATATAATTTACAGATAATATTCTGGTGTGCAAGCTACGTTATCAATTCACCCCCTGGGATAAAAATTCTGAAACAACTAATAGAGGACATGTTACATAAAAACGATAATATGTCCATCGGGAAGTCTCAATATGTGTCACCTATTTTCACTGTAACAAAATCCAATGGGGAGCACGGACCAGTATTAGATTAGAGAGAGTTAAATAAAAAGATCAGTCTATGGTTGGTACCTCTACCTCATTTAAATTTAAGTTTTGAGTGATTCAAGGAAGCAAAGATCTTCTCTACCCTTGAACTACACGAAGACTATAATCAGATACCTTTGGCCAAAAAATCTAGATCACTAGCAACATTTACTTCAGACTGGAATATTTATGAATTTAATAGTGTTCCTTTGAGTTTATGGATCAAATATTTTCTGATATTACTTGTGTGTACGTGTTTAATTATTTGGATGACCTCATAATTTATAGCAAGAATATGGACAAACATTGTTGACATTAGCCAAAGTGTTTATGTGTCTTAGAAAGGCAGAACTTATGGTTAATCTGGAGAAAATAATGTAACTTGTACTGCAATACAGTTTTTAGGTCATGTGGTAGCACTGGAAGAAGTGATCATTGGCCTGGGGAGGGTAGAACCAAACAGCAAAGGAATAACCAAATTCATAAGAAAGGTGAATTTCTTTAGGCAATGTTGGCAATGCCTGATTTTACCAAACAATTTGTACTGCAGACAGAAGCTTCCATGCTGGCGGTAAGGGCAGTGATGTTACAAGAAGGGGAGGAATGATGATAACCTATAGTGCATGCATTGAGAACTCTCAATGAATTGAGGAAGAAATGTCCATTGTATGAAATCGAACCATTAGCAGTTCTCTTTGGCTTCGAAAAGTTCAGATTTTATTTGGAGCACACACACTTCCACTTAAACATTGATGATAAAGCATTGGATTGAGTATTGGGGAAGCTACGAAAAACTGGGCACGTTCCCAAATGGGCTATGACGATATTAGCCTTTAATTTTGAGGTAGCTAACATTATGGGAAACAATAATGTAAATGCTGATACCTTGAGTAACATGTTCAAAACTGACTTGGGGGAAATGGAACAACTGCCACACACCATTAACGTAATTCTCATGGATAAACCACGACTATTCAAAGGAGAATACTAGGATAACAATAGCTACATTTATGATATTACAGAAAGACTACAAAAGGGAGAAAATATTACACCATAATCAATGAAACTGGGAATGTTATGTTGTACTGCACACTATAACAAGAAGGCCAATACAGGAGTCCTACACGAATTAGTACCATACAAACTCCATGAGCCCCAGTAGGATGTCACTTAAGAATATTTAAGACTAAAAATAAAATCCATAACTTTGTATGGTGCAATACAGACACCAACATTATTGTTGTTGTTGTTGTTGTTGTTGTTGTGGTCTTCAGTCCTGAGACTGGTTTGATGCAGCTCTCCCTCTCCATGTTACTCTATCCTGTGCAAGCTGCTTCATCTCCCAGTACCTACTGCAACCTACATCCTTCTGAATTTGCTTAGTGTATTCATCTCTTGCTCTCCCTCTACAATTTTTACCCTCCACACTGCCCTCCAATACTAAATTGGTGATCCCTTGATGCCTCAGAACGTGTCCTACCAACCGATCCCTTCTTCTAGTCAAGTTGTGCCACAAACTTCTCTTCTCCCCAATCATATTCAACACCTCCTCAACATTAAGACCAGAATTTCAGTGTGTAGGACACATGCAGAAAGTAAGCCAGCACAGAACAATAAAATAGGTTGCTACCATCTAAACCTGCTGAAAATGTGTTTGATAAGCTTTATGTTGATTTTGAAGAACTTTTACCTAAATCTAAGGAAGGGAATTGTTACGTCTTGGTTTGAGTAGACACATTTTCAATTCCATGTGGTTCTTGTCCCTGAGGACAGTTCGCACCAAATCAGTTATATACACACTGAAGAAAATATTTTCCACATGCGGTCCTACATAACACTAGTTATGGACAATGATTCATGTTTTGCTTCGAAAGCATTTAAATACAAATTTTTGAATAAACCTAGGCACGGTGCAACAACTCTGTACTACCCAAACACCTCATATGTGGAAAGGGTTGATAAAAACTTGCATTTAACATTAAAAGCTTGCAACAGCAAAGATCAGTATGGTTGGGACCAATATCTACCATGGCTCTTGCTGACCTTCAACACAGTGAAACATGGGAGTCACTGGGGCCATCCTTGCAGAGTTGTTCCTAGGGTACAGGGCTACAACACCACTGAGTAACTTGTGGTCTATGTTGCCAGAGAAGGTAACACCCCACCAAATGTTTACTCAATGGAGAAGGGCAAGGAGCAACATGCACAAAGTGCAGCAACAAGAGAGGCAAAACTGTAACAGAACTCAACAGTCAAACCCCTACCAACTAAGTGACCAGTAATGGAACAAAATTTGGAACTAAGAAGCTATGACTTCCTTATACAGAACTATGGCAGATAGTAGGGATCTTAACTATGGTGACCCTCTTGCTATTTAATCCTGAGAAAAGGAAAAATATTTGGAGCTCATCACTCCCAAGGTAAGTGGATGACCAAAGCCATGGATAAGTAATAACATGTAGTATATGATCATTCAGAGGGTGCAGACCCATCATCTGGTTTTCTGGCATAATTGAGAAGGTATAAGAAATTGAGGAGATGTGAAAAGGACATTTTGAGAAGTTACTAAATCCCAACGGAAATATTGATGAGGGAAACGAGAAGCTAGGGAATGTAGAGGATACTGAGATGGACCCAAGCTGGAAAGAAGCAATAAAGACCATGAAAGGAGAAGTACGTGGGCCATATGTAGTGAGACCAGTGACATCGTTGGAGTGCAGTGGCTCTATTAGGTCATGAGAACAGAATAGAACGAAAGGAGAAGAACACCTGATGACTGGAAAATGAAATTATAGTGTCAATTTTTAAGAAGGGCTGCAAAAAACTACATGAAATTTATAGGAGAGTTACTTTCATGTGTCATGCTGCCAGTATTTAAGAAGATTCTGGAAAAAGAGAGTAAGGAAAAGTTGCAGGAGGAGGGGAGAGAGGAGCAATAAGACTCCGACAAGAAAAATCTGCAGTGGATCTAATTTGCAGTGTAAGGCAGCTACAAGAGATAAACTAAGAATATGGCAAAAGTTTAGTAATAGTGTTCCTAGACACTGAGTACACACATGATAATGTGGAAAGAAGCAAGATATGGAAATCACTTCAGAAAATAGGAATTTAAGGCCCAACTATGGAAAGAATAAAGGAAATGCATCGAGGAAGCGAGAGTTGCGTAAAAGTAGGAAGAGAGAACATTGAATGGTTTGACCATAAAAAGAGACTGAAGCAAGGGAGTGCACTATCCACTCTTCTACTTTTCATCACCATTATGGATGGGATAATGAGAGACCTGGTAGTGTGATTAGGAGATGAAAATATGAAAAAATGGCATTTGCAGATGACTTACACACTAAGTGATCAAAAGTATCTGAACACCTCAAAAAACATACTTTATCATATTAGGTACGTTGTGCTGTCACCTACTGCTAGGTACTCCATTAGCGACCTCAGTAGTCATTAGGCATCGTGCGAGAGTGGACTAGAGTGCTCTGCAGAACTGTAAGTGAGATTTCCACAATCTTAAACATCCCTAGGTTTACTGTTTCCAATGCGACAGTGATGTGGAAACATAAAGAGACACATACAGCACAAAAGTGTACACACACCAACCTCGTCTGTAGACTGACAAGAGACAACAGGCAACTGAAGGAGGTCGTAATGTGTAATAGGCAGACATCTATCCAGACCATGACACAGAAATTCCAAACTGCACCAGGATCCACTGCAAGTACTATGACAGTTATGTGGGAGGTGAGAAAACTTGTATTTCATGGTCGACCGGCTGCTCATAAGCCACACATCATGGCAGTAAATGCCAAACGATGCCTTGCTTGGTGTAATCATTGGACGACTGAACACTGGAAAAACATGTGGAGTGACGAACCACGGTACACAATGTGGCGATCCAATGGCAGGGTGTGGGTACGACAAACGCCCAGTGAATGTCATCTGCTAGTGTGTGTAGTACCAAGAGTAAAATTCAGAGGTGATAGTGTTATGAAGTGGTTGTGTTTTTCATGGAGGGGGCTTGCACTCCTTGTTGTTTTGAGTGGCATTATCACAGCACAGGCCTACACTGATGTTTCAAACACCTTCTTGCTTCCCACTGTTGAAGGGCAATTCGGGGATGGCTACTGCATTTTTCAACACGATTGAGCACCTGTTCATAATTCATGGCCTGTGGCGGAGTGGTTATACGAGAACACCTTTGGTATGTTTTGGAATGCTGACTTCGTGCCAGGCTTCACTGACTGACATCAATACCTCTCCTCAGTGCAGTACTCTGTGAAGAATGGGCTGTCATATCCCAAGAAACCTTCCAGCACCTGACTGAACATATGTTCGCGAGAGTGGAATCTGTCATCAAGGATAAGAGCAGGCCAACACCATATTGAATTCCAAAATTACCGATGGAGGGTGCCACGAACTTTTAAGTCATTTTCAGCCAGATGTCCAGATACTTTTGATCACATAATGTAGGTGTGGGGATATGGAGAGAGAAAGGTATGAGGAACATTACATGTATGGGAGGAAGTGGTGGGACATTATGGATTGAAATTTAATGCAAAGAAGTGTAAAGTGATTGTGACAATATGTAATATGGTGACAGCAGCAGTGAATTTAAGTATTAGAGGGCAAGTATTAAAGAAAGTGGGAAACTTCAGGTACCTGGGTAGCATAATAGAAGACAAGGATGCAAATAAAAGGAGACGGCAAGCCTATGGTTTTCTATAGAATGTAAGAATCCTAGACTGAGAAAGATGTACCATCAAAAAGTTAGCAAATGTTGTACTGAGTGTGTTACACCCCAACACTCATAGGGATTACTAGAAAGGATAGAATAAGGAATGAGTCCATGAAGGAAATAATGAAAGAGAATCCCATACAGGAGACTACAGAAAAGATTAAGATGGTGCGGGCATGTTAAAAGAATGGGAGTTGGCAGCATACTGTGACAGTCCCTTGATGTGAAAATAGAAGGCAAGAGACTGAGAAGAAGACCAAGAGACATATGGACCGTTAGAGTGAAGGACTGTGTGACGAAGAGAGGAGAAGACTGGGACAGGGTGGAGAGTGAAACACGGAGGACAGAAAGACATATTCTACACAAACAGACCCAACCCGGACTTGGATATTTCAGAAGAAGATGACGATGATGTTTATGACGATGATGTTTATGACGATGATGATTATGACGATGATGTAACAATATTTATTTCTCACTTCGACACTCATTTTGCCATAGATCAAATGAGTGTGAATTTAATGTATTTATGAATGGAAATATACTTTTGATGGAAAACACAATCAGCAAGGCAGGCAGTAGAAAGAAGGAACAGGGGAAAGATGCATCACCCTAAACATCTGCTGAAAAGTAAAATTTGCACCTAGATACTGAAGAGAAGGACAAATTGTTTCTACAGTAAATAGAAATCAATGTGAGGATAAGGCAAAACTTCTTTTGTATAAAATAAGCTCATTTTAAATTAATTCCGTCTTTTCACTAACCAATTTTGCTTTTCATTCAGGGCAGATTTTCTTCTCCTTTTGGTCTTCTTCTCATTTCACCTTTATTTCTATATCAAGTATTAATTTTCAATAATTTGCTGCTTAAACTACAATTCAGATTTACCTCTTCTGTGTGAAACAGAACAAAGCTAACTCCTTTAATTGGTTCATCGTCACTCGTGACTGAACCAGAGACATCATATCCTGCTACAACAAGACTTCTGTCACCGACATCTGCATTTCCCTTGGTAACTTGAACTTGTACAATGTCTTGCACCATTCTCCATTTTGGGTGTGAGGCCTTTATAATGTACTGGCCTGGAAGAACTGGAGTAAACTGGAAACTACCATCATCACCTGTACTTGTTTCATACAAATGAGGAGCAGCAGACTGTCCCTCGAGTGAAAGTGCAACTTTCACTCCCTTGGGACCTTGGCGAGCACCTGCACTGACAACCTGAAATTAAAACCAAGTCAAAATACAAACTAAATTAAATATTTACACTAATAACAGTCAAAAATAACGTGGACTGATTTCCAACTGTTTTGCAAATAATAAATAGCATACCTTGCCTGATATAGCAAACCCTTTAAATATAAAATTGATATCTTGCCCTTTGCTGCAGGCATCTGTTGTTCCATCCACATTCAATGAAACTACTTCTGGTTCAAATGTCCAACCTGCTGGTGGATGTATCTGAAAAAGTTTCTGTTAGTAGCAGCAATTATTCACTGATAAAAATAGTAAACTGAAGAAAGATAGTTCATTACTTTAAGGACATATTCTCCTTTGTCATACAGTGGTAGGAAATAATAACCATTATTTGGTGCACAATCTGTCTGATCTTTCAGACTTCCCTGTTTTGTGTACCTGAAAAGAAAAGAAACGAAGTGTATTTGAATTTATTACACACAACACTGTCATACGATTAATGTACCAAGCAGACTCTAATTTGGCACAAAATAATCACTGTTTTACACTTCTAGGTTTTGGTTGAAAATTGCTTGATGCATCAAATAAAACATAAAATGATAATATATTAAAAACAAAGATTCCAAGACTTACCAAGCGGGAAAGCGCCGGTAGACAGGCACAATAAAATAACACACAAACACACACACAAAATTTCGAGCTTTCGCAACCGGCGGTTGCTTCGCCAGGAAAGAGGGAAGGAGAAGGAAAGATGAAAGGATGTGGGTTTTAAAGGAGAGGGTAAGGAGTCATTCCAATCCTGGGAGCGGAAAGACTTACCTTAGGGGGAAAAAAGGATAGGCGCACGCACACACACACACACACACACACACACACACACACACACACACATCCATCCATACATATATCAAAATGATAATAAAGTAATTTGTGAAAGAGAAAAGAAAAATGTGTGTTTTAACCCAATATAGAACGATAAATCACATTTAAATAATGCAACCAACATCAGTTTTCTTTGTATTCAAGATAAGCAGGAAATATGAAACAAAAACTAGTTTAGAAATGTACTTTTTTACTGGAAGACATCTGTACTGCCTTGTTTCACGGTTATATCTGATTGTGTAACTGAAATACATGATTCAGACATTTCAATAAGCTTGTAAAGCTGAGAATAATGTCATTCAGGAGCCTTAGAAATGGACAAAAGTAATTCCTGTCAACATAATTAGAAAAAATTACTACACCTTAGTGAGGATAGACAGGGCAGGATGATGTACCCTCACTCATGACTTGCGCAATTTCAGAGATCACGTGTCCATACAGTTCACAGACCCACTTATAGGGGTCACCTGAGTCAGTCCCCTGGTGTGCTCTGGTGATCCATCAAAGAAACAGTATCATTTAAGCGAGCGCTAGGCCTATTCTGTAACCTGTATTATTGTTGTCCATTCAGTGTGTTCAGTGCTACATGCAACCGGACTTCATTGTATCCTATGTTGATTCAATAAAGCACTATGTTCCATAAATCATGTTTTTTACTGCTATAACTTGGTGACGAGTGTAGGTTAGGTTTTCTCTGCTTGTTAGTGTCAGTGCTAAGTCAGCTGACAAACATATCACTGGATGAAATACTCCAATGCCTCACTGCCCAGCAGCAAGTATCTGCGGAACAACAGCAAGCTCTCACTACCGCTCTCAATCAAGTGGCATCTTCATGTTCGTGGCGGGTTACTCTCCCATCAGTGCAACCATTGCTCTTTCTAGCAAATGATGAATTGGCTGAAGACTGAGACTCCAATAAGACACAGTTACGCCAACATTTCTAGGTTTTTTTGCACGGGCGATGCAGACCTGCGTGAGGCTTTCTTTCTTTCCTGGCTTTTGTCGCGCATGTGTCAGTTGTTGGGCCTACTTTCACTAATAGCCATCATGAATCCTACACTTATCACATGGTGCATGATATTACTCATCTCGCCCTGGATAAAGAAATTAGAGAAAAAACACTTCAATGTGAGAATCCAACGCTTAAGGATGTGATCAATATAGTACAGTCCTTTGAAGCGTCACAAGCTGCAGATGATCAGACTGTTGTGTGGGGGGAGGTATCGGATGTTGTTCAGTCAACTCACGTTAGGCAGAGTTCCAAGTATTCAGGATGACAGGGTAGCCTTTACTGCAGTATGACCTCAGATGGACACAGCAGAATAGGTTGCATCACAACAGCAGTCCATGCCCCTCTTCTGTTTTGCCTGTACTGCTTTGTCGAACAGGAACATGCTACATGCCCTAAACATTGGGCTGTTTGCAACAAGTGTTGAAAGAAAGACTGCACTGCATCGGTGTGTAACTCAGACCTATTTCGGTTATATGTGTTTAATGCTTTTGGTTTCTACATTGCCATAGGGGTAAATTTTGCATCAGATCAAGTTCCACATCAGCAACTGGAGTCCCTCTGCTCTGAGTTTCTGTCACAGATTTGCTCTGGGCTCAGCTGTGCTATTGGTTTTCAGCCCACATTACCATGAAAGTTTTTTCTGGGCAGGTAGGTGCCTATCACATTGCGCTATGCTGTCAAGGCCAAATTAGACCGTTAATGTTGCTCAATGTCATTCAGTCAATTTCTTCCAGTGAATGGGCTACACCACTAGTCATCGTTACAAAGCCAATGGCTAAGCTTTGCCGTTGCGGCGACTTCAGTGTCATGATTAATGCACAGTCCGTGATAGATACATACCCTTTGCCCCACCCTGACGAGTTACTCGCAAAATTATTAGGCAGCCAGTAGTTTTCCAAGATTGATTTTTTGGAAGTGTACCTCCACTAGGTGCCTCCTCATTGTCAATACAGCTTTCAGCCTATACCAATATCAAGGCTTGTATTCTGGTGCCACTAGCATGCCTGCATTTCTTAAAAATATTTTTAGATCAGTTGACAGCCTCTGTACCCAGCTGCATCAATTACCTCAACAATATTGTTGTTTCGGGTTCTTCCACGGAAGGCCACCTTAGCAATCACCAACAGTTGTTTTGTACTGCAGTTTGTGGGTTTCAAGTGCAATCTTGTCAAATCCCAATTTTCCAGCCATCAATGGAATACCTAGGTTTTGAGGTTTCTTGCATAAGGGTAAAACCATTGTGTCACAGCTTTGCCACTGCCGAACTCCATTAAGGAACTGCATGCATTTCTAGATAAAGTTGCGTATTACCAAATGTTTTTACAGGATGCGTCCACTGTTGCTCAGGACAGCGCATGCACTTTTACGTAAAAATTTGTCTTTTTTCTGGTCCCCAGCTTGTAACTAATCATTCATTTTGCTTAAATATAAGTTTCAATCTGCCCCGTGTCAGGCCACTTTTTAGCAGGGTCAGTATTCGTGTTGGCTACAGATACCTCTCAGTATGGTCTTGGCACAATGTTGGTGCAAACATATGTAGATGGGTCTCAATGACCCACTGCTTATGCTTCTAAGCATTGGTATTGTCAGTTTGAAAAGCAGGCTTTAGCAATTGTGTTTTCCCTTAAGAAATTTCACATCACATTATATAATTCTAAGTTCCATTTAATCATGGATCACAAGCCATTGATTGCTCTTCTTAAGCCTTCGGCTTCCATGCCAGACAAGGCAGTGCATCATTTGCAGCAGTGGACACTCTACCTCTCCTGTTTCCATTATCAGATCTATTACTGGCCAACAGCGCAACGCGCCAATGCCAGTGCCTTATCTTACTTTCTGATTGGACTGGACCCAGCATTTGATTAGGGTGAGTTGTTTTGTTTCTGCTTATATACTGAGAACTAGAACGTAGTCAATGGTTTTCCCATCACAAGTGCCATGGTAGCATCGCCCTACACCATGGATCATATATTTAGTCCTGTCCTCTCTTTAGTGCATCATGGGTGACTGGAAAAACCCCTGGGCCATGCCTCGGATCCTTGGAAAATTGCTTCTCCCTCCAGCACTACCTTTCTGTATTTGATGGGGTTCTTTTGTTAGCTACGTAGGATGCTGCTCCTCAGATTATGATTACCACTTCATTAAGCCGTAATGTACTGCAGCTTCTGCATGTCGGTCATTGGGGGACCTCTCGCAGCAAAGTTTTGGTCTGCCAGCATGTGTATTGGTCGGGCATAGAAAGGGACATTATGCAGCTTAATGCTGCTTGCACTCACTGTGTTCAGCAGCAGACAGCTCCATGGGTGTCTTTTTCACCCTGGCTGATGCTGCTGTGCATGTGAGAGCACATACATGTTGAATTTGCTGGGCTCTTTCTAAACCAATATCAGGTTATTCTAGTGGATGCCTATTCCAAGTTTCCCTATGCGCCACATTATCTGTTCACATCCATATTAGCTACTATTTTAGCCTTGTCTAAGGTTTTTGCAATTGAGGGACTCCCATATAACGTGATTACCGATAATGGCTACCAGTTTGTCAGACTAGTGGTGTTTGCCACCTCACAGCTCCACCTTTCAACGTCAATCTAATGGTGAGGTTGAACGCATGGTTCGTATGTTTAAAATTCAGATGAGAATTATGTATCTGACAGGTCTCCTGAAGCTGCTTTAGACCATTTTTTGAGTTCATACTATTTCCGAGGACAAGAGAGCGGCTGAGCTGTTATGTGGATGCCAACCATGGACCCTCCTTCACCTGCTGCATCCGACACCACATCCACAGACATTGGTGGCTCTGTGACGGCTCTGGCAGGGCGTAGCTGTCTGGGCTTGTGATTTTGGCCTCTGGGCGAACTAAGTTCCTGCCACCATCAAGAGCCACTGGGGTCGACACCTGTGTGATGGATGCACTCCTAAAGGGCGGATGTCCTGTCACTTCTATTAGCTGTGGTCACACACATGGGGGGGGGGGGGGGGGGGGGACGTCTGTTCTGGAACACTCATCGCTCCCCCACCCTGCATCCTATTCCTGTATTGCAGATGGTGCGGTTCATGCCTCAGCAGGGGTCACTGCCTGGCAGATCGGTGTCGGGGTCTCTGCCCCTGATGCTGCTGCAGCCACGGCCAACTCCGTTGCTCGGTCTTGTGTGGCCACTATCTCCAATGGCCCTGCTGACCTTAATGAGGATGTCACTGTGGAGATGCCATCTACAGTTCTGCCCTATGGCCTCTCACGAAAGGTGGGATAGTGCACCAAAAAACCCCCTCATCACTTACCCCTACTCACCGGTGTGCAAGCCACATACTGCAGCCGCCATTGTCGGGCGGTAAAATGGACATTAGTGCTGTCATTGGTGTTTACTGTGACTAAAAATCTCAGTGCATTGTGCGATCAGTGCTTTTTTTTTTCATGGTACCAGTGCTTTTTTTCAGTGCCAGTTGTTTTTTTTCCCAATACTAGTGATTTCTTTCAGTACTACTGCATTTTTTCTGTACCCTGCATTTTTCTGTGCCTAGTGTTTTTAAGTAGGTATGTGGTTTTCTCACCAATTGTATGGGAGTAGTTATGTAGCTTCACTATTTTAAAGAGTGCATGTCAATACAGTTCACAGGTCGCTTATAGAGGCCATCTGTGTTTGTCCCCTGGTGGGCTGCAGTTAGCTGCCAAAGAAACAGTATCATTTAAGCAATCACAAATGAGTGCTTGTCCTATTCTGTAACCTGTATTACTGTTGTTCTTTCCGTGTGTTCAGTGCTACGCACAACCTGTACTTCTCTGTATCTTACGTTGACTCTATAAAGTACTGTGTTCCATAAATCGGATTAGTTCTTGCTACAACACAGGACATCCACACTCTTTGGGAAGCCTTCTTTCATGTTGAATGGAGTTTTTGTGAAAGTGCTATATGTGACTGTGGTGTGGAGAACTATCAACAAAATATATTTTGAAAAACTGATCACTTCATGCATTTAAAACTTGTCTGGATGCCTTGCATGTAGTTCTGCTGTCTGGCAGTCAAATTTAAACAATAATTTTTGATTACTTATGTACCTATTAGTGTATGTTCAGAAAGGCTATAAGATGAAATTAATAATAACTCAAATCTTTATGGCACACAGGTGTCAATACACGTATGGCAATTATTCTAATAGATTGCTTTATGGGGAACAAATATGGGTGGGCCACTAATCAATCTGCACCATACACAGTGTGGTGAGTCACAGCCTGTTACCATTTGGATCAAATGTTAGAAAGACGATGATCCACGAACTGTTATGAACACCTGTTGAAAAGACTTAAACTGGAAAGACTATAAGATGTAACTTTCCAAAAGGCTCCATTCAGCATGTTTTAATCTGAGAATCATTTGAAAAGTTTGCACCAGAAAAGATGTTAGATTGATATTTATTTTCAGTGCTTCTGATCTGTTGTAGCTTGTGGAGTAGTATTCTCTCGAAAAACTTATGCTCATTTAAAAGAAATTTTTGCATTACAGAAAAGAGCTACTTGAATCATGTCTCTCAGTGCTACAGGGGTACACTGCAAGATCCTATTTGAAAAATGTTTATACTTACAGTAGCATCCTTATACACATACTGGTACAAATGTGCAGCAATAATCAGTGCTAAGCTCAGAGATATGAAAACTAACAGTGACTATCATAGATACAACCACAAAAGCCTGCAAAAATGTAACCAGGGGAAGCAAGATTCTAATAGACACTTTTTATATACATAAGTTGGTCAGTTTTGAGGGGTATTATGAAAAAACTAAATTTTTTAGGTGACAATAAATGTTTTTTTACACCAGAAAATTGATGATTATCCATTTCTAGAAGTGTATAAGAATTCTGTAATTTATAAAATCTCTGTATTCCAGACTCCAGGGGGAGCACATGCTCCCTTCCCGCTACGCATTGCAAATATCTATGACTGTAATACTTGCAACTGTGCTTCACATTATGTGGAGTGACCAAGAAAAACTTGTACTCAAAGACATCAGAGCGACATTGGTGTCAAAATTTATAATGCACTGCCAGCATACATCAAGAGCTTGGTGAAGGTAAGTTAAAAACATGTCAACTCAAGAAACAGTTTTACATTTTAAGTAAACAATTTAGCTTACAAAAATACACATGATTTGTGAAACTGTTATGCATATTTTTATTTACAATGAGTATACTGTTGTTACAGTGTGGGTATTTACATAAGATTGTTACTGCTGTTGGTTTTCTGTTTTCTTTGTTAGAAATGTAGTTGTTACATATGCATCAAATTGATTAAGTGAGTCTGACATACAAAGAGTAATGAAGTGTTATGGATGAAGCTGTGTTGCTAGGAGTTCATGTGTTTATGTTTCTATAGGTAATAAATGTACTTCATGTTCTAGTAATGTAATCGTTTACAGATCTCGTGCATGGTGTAATCTGTTCGTAGTTCGTTCATGATGACATTACTGAGCATTCCTTATACAAACAAATGGTCCATTAAATTTTATTTACATTCCCTCCGCAAACATGCCTTCACCCTAGCCAGATTACGCTCCCATATTTTATTTACTCAGGCTTGTCTGACATTTGGCATTACTCCCAAAGGCCTCACACTTAAAGTTCCCATCTCTGGCTGCAATCCTTCTTTCCATCAGTCCTTATACCAGTTCCAAACAGCACAATCCATAGCCCTCACCCGCCTAATCCTTCACCTATACATCGACTCGGCCAATGAACACACCCGTCAACTCCTATCCCAAATCAAAGTCCTCAATCTTTCCTCTCCCACATCCACACCGGCTGTACATAGCATCCTCCTACAGGCCAACCGCAAATTAGAACAACATGCCACCCTCCACCTCAAAAAACTATCCAATCTCCTGGTTTCCCACCTCCGGAAAGGCAACTCACTCACCCTCCACAACCTTTCCAACAAACCTCAACCTCCTCTCATTGCACACAGACCCAGTCTCTCCCATCTACTCAATCTCCCACTTCCAGCTCCACTCCCCCCAACACCTCAAAATTCTAGTCAACACAATCTGGAACCACAACACCCCAATTCAGTAGTTAACCTTTCCTCCAAACCCCTCTCCCAATCCGAAACCTCTGTCCTATCCAAAGGCCTCACCTTCAGCCCCACTCCCAGGTTCAACCAAACTGCCCTTGTCAAGGATTTACTGTCCTACACTCGTAGTCTCTGCTGGAAATATCACTTTGCCACGAAGAAAAACAATCCTGATCCCACTCCTAATGATCCAACTCCCCAAGACACTATCCAAATTGAACCCTGCCTGCAACAGTTCCGTCCTCCATCACAGCGGGACCCACCTCCTCTTCCTCAAAATCACCCTCTCCAAACCTTCCAGGAATTTCTCACTTCCAGCCTTGCCTCTCAATCTTTCTTGAAAAACCTTAATCCTACTCCCAACATCACCACAGCCGAATCCCAGGCTATCCGTGATCTGAAAGCTGACCGATCCATCATCATTCTTCCGGCCGACAAGGGTTCCACGACTGTGGTACTTGATCGTCGGGAGTATGTGGCTGAGGGACTGCGTCAGCTTTCAGACAACTCTACATACAAAGTTTGCCGAAGTAATCCCATTCCTGATGTCCAGGCGGAGCTTCAAGGAATCCTCAGAACCTTAGGCCCCCTACAAAACCTTTCACCTGACTCCATCAAACTCCTCACCCCACCGTCACCTCGCACTCCTACCTTCTACCTACTTCCTAAAATTCACAAACCCAAACATCCTGGCCGCCCCATTGCAGCTGGTTACCAAGCCCCCACAGAACGTATCTCTGCCTACGTAGATCAACACCTTCAACCCATTACATGCAGTCTCCCATCCTTCATCAAAGATACCAACCACTTTCTCGAACGCCTGGAATCCGTACCCAGTCTGTTACCCCCAGAAACCATCCTGGTAACCATTGATGCCACTTCCCTATACACAAATATCCCGCACGTCAAGGGCCTCGCTGCAATGGAGCACTTCCTTTCACGCCGATCACCTGCCACCCTACCTAAAACCTCTTTCCTCGTCACCTTAGCCAGCTTCATCCTGACCCACAACTTCTTCACTTTTGAAGGCCAGACATACCAACAATTAAAGGGAACAGCCATGGGTACCAGGATGGTCCCCTCGTATGCCAACCTATTTATGGGTCGCTTAGAGGAAGCCTTCTTGGTTACCCAAGCCTGCCAACCCAAAGTTTGGTACAGATTTATTGATGACATCTTCATGATCTGGACTCACAGTGAAGAACAACTCCAGAATTTCCTCTCCAACCCCAACTCCTTTGGTTCCATCAGATTCACCTGGTCC
Organism: Schistocerca gregaria; assembly: GCF_023897955.1. Lineage (NCBI taxonomy): Eukaryota > Metazoa > Arthropoda > Insecta > Orthoptera > Acrididae > Schistocerca > Schistocerca gregaria. Next base: position 442,313,568 of record NC_064920.1, read on the forward strand.
TACTCCAAATCCCATGCCACTTTCCTAGATGTTGACCTCCATCTGTCCAATGGCCAGCTGCACACATCCGTCCACATCAAACCCACCAACAAGCAACAGTACCTCCATTATGACAGCTGCCACCCATTCCATATCAAACGGTCCCTTCCCTACAGCCTAGGCCTTCGTGGCAAACGAATCTGCTCCAGTCCTGAATCCCTCGACCATTACACCAACAACCTGAAAACAGCTTTCGCATCCCGCAACTACCCTCCCAACCTGGTACAGAAGCAGATAACCAGAGCCACTTCCTCATCCCCTCAAACCCAGAACCTCTCACAGAAGAACCCCAAAAGTGCCCCACTTGTAACAGAATACTTCCCGGGACTGGATCAGACCTTGAATGTGGCTCTCCAGCAGGGATACGACTTCCTAAAATCCTGCCCCGAAATGAGATCCATCCTTCATGAAATCCTCCCCACTCCACCAAGAGTGTCTTTCCGCCGTCCACCTAACCTTCGTAACCTCTTGGTTCATCCCTATGAAATCCCCAAACCACCTCCCCTACCCTCTGGCTCCTACCCTTGCAACCGCCCCCGGTGTAAAACCTGTCCTATGCACCCTCCCACCACCACCTACTCCAGTCCTGTAACCCGGAAGGTGTACACGATCAAAGGGAGAGCCACATGTGAAAGCACCCACGTGATTTACCAACTGACCTGCCTGCACTGTGATGCTTTCTATGTGGGAATGACCAGCAACAAACTGTCCATTCGCATGAATGGACACAGGCAGACAGTGTTTGTTGGTAATGAGGATCACCCTGTGGCTAAACATGCCTTGATGCACGGCCAGCACATCTTGGCACAGTGTTACACCGTCCGAGTTATCTGGATACTTCCCACCAACACCAACCTATCCGAACTCCGGAGATGGGAACTCGCCCTTCAGTATATCCTCCCTTCTCGATATCCGCCAGGCCTCAACCTCCGCTAATTTCAAGTTGCCGCCGCTCATACCTCACCTGTCTTTCAACAACTTCTTTGCCTCTGTACTTCCGCCTCGACTGACGTCTCTGCCCTTAACTCTTTGCCTTTAAATATGTCTGCTTGTGTCTGTGTATGTGCGGATGGATATGTGTGTGTGTGTGTGTGCGAGTGTACACCTGTCCTTTTTTTCCCCTAAGGGAAGTCTTTCCGCTCCCGGGATTGGAATGACTCCTTACCCTCTCCCTTAAAACCCACATCCTTTCATTTTTCCCTCTCCTTCCCTCTTTCCTGACGAAGCAACTGCCAGTTGCGAAAGCTCGTAATTCTGTGTGTGTGTTTGTGTGTTTTGTTCATGTGCCTGTCTGCCGGCGCTTTCCCGCTTGGTAAGTCTTGGAATCTTTGTTTTTAATATATTTTTCCCATGTGGAAGTTTCTTTCTGTTTTATATATAGAAAGAAACTTCCACATGGGAAAAATGTATTAAAAACAAAGATTCCAAGACTTACCAAGCGGGAAAGCGCCGGCAGACAGGCACATGAACAAAACACACAAACACACACACAGAATTACGAGCTTTCGCAACTGGCAGTTGCTTCGTCAGGAAAGAGGGAAGGAGAGGGAAAAATGAAAGGATGTGGGTTTTAAGGGAGAGGGTAAGGAGTCATTCCAATCCCGGGAGCGAAAAGACTTCCCTTAGGGGAAAAAAAGGACAGGTGTACGCTCGCTCGCACACACACACACACACACACACACACACACACACACACACACACACACATATCCATCCGCACACCCATATATATATATATATATATATATATATATATATATATATATATATATATATATTAACAAAAGAAAGTCTTTCAAAAAATATCTTTCTTAGTCTGCGTGATGTAAGATTCTAACTTTTGCTTTGTTCAAGCTAAGCTGCAAGTGTAAACTAGTAAGTTTTTGCATCCCACTTAAAGAGAGTCGTTTTCAACAACTTCTTTGCATTCACAGATAATGTGAATCAAAACTCATTTTGATGGATCTTATTGTTACTACTTCTGTACGGAGAAGGCATCATGGTCAATATGATGTTGCAAAGGACAGAAAAGGCAAGCTATGGTTTGTTATTCCTTGCCTGTTGAAGACGATGGCATTTGTTACGGTAAAAAATAGTAAGGGGTAAAATCAGAATTTTTTTTTAAAGCTCACTCGTGCTGCCTCAGGCTTATTCAAGTCTGCCAGACAGAAGCGGAAGCAGGAAGTGAGTCATTATGTCGCAAATGTGTCAGGTCAACTACATTGTCTGCCAAGTAAGGAATAAGCATTCAGCAGGGAAAAAAAGGACCAAAAACCAAAGTAAGTGAGACAAGCATATTCGTTAGCTTGTAAGGCACGTTGCAAGAAACTTGTATCTGTTTATTCAGATCATAAAGCAGGGACTGACACAGTAGTTAACAGCCTGTTAAGTGGATGTAGCAGAATAAGGTGGACAAATTCAGTTATTATGAACCAAACTTGGCATCACAGCCTCACACTAGCTCCCTTTAAGTACTCCAGCTCTTATCATCAGTTTATCACTGGGATTAATGGCATTCATAGCACTAACACCTGATTCCATAATTACGATACTGTAGTGAATCTAAATCCTAGATCTCCAGCGCAGTCTATAAACTACCCAAAGATGAATGAACATCATGCCCCTTGCTGCCTACCGTCTACAGATGGAATAACTGACTATCTTCCGACAACACCACATCATAGAGTGCTGCCAATACAAGACTTCAATGTGCAAGCCAGCATCAGGGTCTCCTGGGTTCACATTCATGTTCAACACTCAGGTGCCATCAGATTGTGAATGAACAACTGAACTCTAATGATGTGTTAGCGGCATTGTTGACACTTCACAGATTCCCCAACAGCTATCCCAACTTCGTGCAGAGGTGTCTCCCATTGGCCCTCTGTACGTTGTAAAGATCTGTAAAAATACTTTTAGGCACTTTTTGCAATAATCATAACTCTCCTGTCAGCCAAAATACAGTGAAGTATTGTTCACATAAGTGCACAGTAAAAAGGTCCAAGGAAGTAAGGGGTTACCACTAATATACAGGGTGTTAAAAAAGGTACGGCCCAACTTTCAGGAAACATTCCTTACACACAAATAAAGAAAAGCTGTTATGTGGACATGTGTCCGGAAACGCTTAATTTCCATGTTAGAGCTCATTTTAGTTTCGTCAGTATGTACTGTACTTCCTCGATTCACCGCCAGTTGGCCCAATTGAAGGAAGGTAATGTTGACTTCGGTGCTTGAGTTGACATGCGACTCATTGCTCTACTGTACTAGCATCAAGCACATCAGTACGTAGGATCAACAGGTTAGTGTTCATCATGAACATGGTTTTGCAGTCAGTGCAATGTTTACAAATGCGGAGTTGGCAGATGCCCATTTGATGTATGGATTAGCACAAGGCAATAGCCGTGGCGAGGTATGTTTTTATCGAGACAGATTTCCAGATTGAAGGTGTCCTGACAGAAAGATGTTCGAAGCATTTGATCGGCATCTTAGAGAGCATGGAACATTCCAGGCTACGACTCGCGACTGGTGAAGACCTAGAACGACGAGGACACCTGCAATGGACGAGGCTATTCTTCGTGAAGTTAACAATAACCCTAATGTCAGCGTCAGAGAAGATGCTGCTGTACAAGGTAATGTTGACCATGTCAGTGTATGGAGAGTGCTACGGGAGAACCAGTTGTTTCCGTACCATGTACAGCGTGTGCAGGCACTATCAGCAGCCGATTGGCCTCCACAGGTACACTTCTGCGAATGGTTCATCCAACAACATGTCAATCCTCATTTCAGTGCAAATGTTCTCTTTACAGATGAGGCTTCATTCCAACATGATCAAATTGTAAATTTTCACAATCAACATGTGTGGGCTGACGAGAAACCGCACGCAATTGTGCAATCACGTCATGAACACAGATTTTCTGTGAACGTTTGGGCAGGCATTGCTGGTGATGTCTTGATTGGGCCCATCTTCTTCCACCTATGCTCAATGGAGCACCTTATCATGATTTCATACGGGATACTCTACCTGTGCTGCTAGAACGTGTGCCTTTACAAGTACGACACAACATGTGGTTCATGCACGATGGAGCTCCTGCACATTTCAGTCAAAGTTTCGTACGCTTCTCAACAACAGATTTGGTGACCGACGGATTGGCAGAGGCGGACCAATTCCATGGCCTCCACGCTCTCCTGACCTCAAGCCTCTTGACTTTCATTTATGCGGGTATTTGAAAGCTCTTGTCTACGCAACTCCGGTACCAAATGTAGAGACTCTTCATGCTCATATTGTGGACAGCTGTGATACAATACGGCATTCTCCAGGGCTGCATCAGCACATCAGGGATTCCATGCGACGAGGGTGGATGCATGTATCCTCACTAACGAAGGACATTTTGAACATTTCCTGTAACAAAGTGTTTGAAGTCATGCTGGTGTGTTCTGTTGCAGTGTGTTTCCATTCCATGATTAATGTGATTTGAGGAGGAGTAATAAAATGATCTCTAACATGGAACGTAAGCGTTTCCGAACACATGTCCACATAACATATTTTCTTTCTTTTTGTGTGAGGAATGTTTCCTGAAAGTTTGGCCGTACCTTTTTGTAACACCTTGTATATAATCAAGGACATGGTATAACTATCCCAAACATTTAAAAATAAGTTGTAAACTGGGAACATCAGGGATATGCAACAGATGTTGCCACTTTTGAAGGAAGAGAATAGAGCATTCCTCAAAGCATTAATCGATTAAAATTGTTCTCTGTTCTTTAAAGGTAAAATTAAGGCATAAAAATAATTAATGATATGATAATGCACTTATACATTATTAATATTAAAAAGTAACAAAAAACTTAACTTTGTAGGAAACTTCTGACAGAATGCAAATACTTCTGGATTAAAGGTGATCACGCACAAAAAAGGAGAAGTGTTGAGTCATTGACAAGCACACATACAAAGAAATGTGCTAGCTTTCGGAGTAGTTCTACGCACGCATGTAGGCACGCACGCACGCACGCGCGCGCGCACGCACACACACACACACACACACACACACACACACACACACACACACACACACACATTTGCATCAGCCAAATGCACAACGCCAGCAATTATGGGGCGATGGGTGTGTTGCACTATCTGCACCAGCAATTATGGGGCGATAGATGTGTTGCGCTATCTGCACAGTTCAGAGAAGCTGGTAGTGGAGGGAAGGGGATCTTCATGACCTGGGCCAAGAAGTGGCCACTGAAACTGACCATGATGTTTCACCATATGGAAAACTTTAATCTTGACAACAGTTTGGCAGTGACCATTAATCTTGGTAGATAGCAGGTTGGCGACAACTGCACCCCCCCCCCCCCCCCTCAACCTCTTTCAGTTCCGAGTAGCACTTGCACCCTATTTCCTCAATTATTTAATGGATGTATTCTGATGTTTGTCTTTCCATGCATTTTTTACCCTCTACAGCTCCCTCTAGTACCATGGATATTATTCCTTGATGCTGTAACACGTGTCCTATCATCCTGTCCCCTTTTCTTGTCTGTGTTTTCCATATGTTCCTTTCTTCACCAACTGTGTGGAGAATCTCTTCATTCCTTATCTTATCAGTCCACTGATCTTCACATTTCTTCTATAGCACCAAATTTCAAATGCTTTGTTTTTCTTCTGTTCTAGTTTTGCCTCAATGCATGATTCAATATCATATGTTTCTGTGCTCCAAATATACATTCCCAGAAATTTTTTTCTCATCGAAGGCCTAAGTCTGATACCAGTAAATTTATTTTGGCCACGAATGGTCTCTTTGTCTGCGCTTGTCTGCTTTGTTTATGTTAAGTTTCTCGCTAGCCTTATTACTTTCGTCCTTTTGTGGTTTTCTCTCAATCCACATTCTGTACTCATTACACAGTTCATTCCATTCGATAGATCCTGTACTACTTCTTTAGTCTCACTTAGGACAGCACTGTCAGCAGTTAATCTTATTATGGATATCATTTCACCCTATAGATATCCTTTCACTCTCAACCTCTTGAACTTTTTTTTTTTTTCTGTCATCGCTTGTTTTATGTATACATTGAACAGAAGGGGCAAGAGACTGTGTCCCTGTCTTACATCCCTTTTAATCAAAGCATTCATTCTTGGTCTTCCAATCTTAGAGTTCCCTCTCAATTATTTGCACATGATGCATATCATTAGGTCTTGCCCCACAGCTTACTCCTGTTCTTCTCAAAATTTCATACATCCTGCACCATTTCACACTGCTGAATGTTTTTCCTTGATTGACAAATCCTATGAGCATATCTTGATTTTACATCAGTCTTGCTTCCATTAACAAGTGCAAAGTTAGAACTGTCTCTCTGGTGCTTTTACCTTTCCTAAAGTCAAACTGATTAGCATCCAACAGATCCCCAATTTTCTTTTCCATTCTTCTGTATATTATTTCTGTCAGCAGCTTGGATGCATGATATGTTAAGCTGATTGTGTGATAGTTTCTGCATCTAGGCTGTCACATTCCCCAGTGATTTTCGAAATTCTCACAGAATGTGATTTATCCCTTCTGCTTTATTTGCTCTCTAGCATTCTAGAGCTCTTTGAAATTTTGGCTATAACAATGGATCCCTTGTGTGTTCCTCATCAACTTTAGTTTCTTCTTCTATCAATTCATCAGACAAACCCTCCCCACAGAGGCCTTCAATGTATTCTTTCCACTTATGCAGACTTTCCTCTGCATTTAAGAGTGAAATTGACATTACACTCTTAATGTTGTCACTCATGCTTTTAATTTCATTGATCATCATTCTGACTTTCCTATACGTCGTGTCAACCTTTCTGATGATCACTTCTTTTTCGATTTCTTCACATATTTCCTGCAGTACTTTCACCTAGGCTGCTCTGCACTTTTATTTATCCGTTCCTCCTGTCATTGATCAAGTGAAGTATTTCACCTGTTATTCAAGGTTTCTCCAGAGTTACCTTCCTTGTACCTATGTCTGACCATTCAACATCTGTGACTGGCCTTTTTATAGATGTCCATTTCCCTTCAACTGAACTGCCTACTGTGATAGGGAAAATCACAGTATCCACATCCTTAGCAAACTTCAAATGCAACACTTCCGTCCACACTGATTCCTCTGTATGATTATCTTAAACCTCAGTCTACTCTTCATCATTCCTAAATTGTGACCTGAGTCTACATCTACTCCTGGGTATCCCTTAATCTCCAATGGATGATTTCAGGATATATGGGACCATGCTGTAATCTGGCTGAAATCTTTCTGTTTCCCTGGGTCTTTTCCACATACACAACATCCTCTTGCACTCCCTGAACAAATTATTCACTATCACCATCCACAGTTTATTGCAAAACTCAATTAGTTTTTCTTCTTTCTCATTCCTGCTATCTAACCCTTTCTTCTGGAACTTCCCTACAACTGCATTCCAGTCCCCCATGATAATTTCCATCTCCATTTATATGTTGAATTACCTATGCAATATCCCTATATACTTTCTCTCTCTTTCTCTCAAATTCTGCTTGTGACATTGGCACGTACACCTAAACTACTGATGTTGGAACTGGACTGATGCTAAATCTGATGTGAACAACCCTGCTACTCAACAGTAGCTCACTTTCTGCCATGCTTTCCTATTCACAATCACTCCTACTGTCGTAACGGCATTTTCTGCTGTTGTTTATATTACCCTAAATTCTTCAGAATGAAAATCCTTATTTTCTTTCAATTTTACTTCACTGAACCCACTACAGCCCATTGACTCTTTGTATTTCAATTTTCAGGCTTTTTTACTATATGACATGTCATGCTCTGAGTCATGCAAAGGGTCCCTTCATTGGTTATTCCTATTTTCTCTCACGGTCATCTCCCCTTGGCAGTTGCATCCTGGAGATCTCAATGGGAGAGAAATCCAGAATCTTTTGCCCACGGAGAGACCATCACGACAATTTTTCAGCTATGGGCCACATGTTCTGTGGATACACATCATGTGTCTTTAATGCAGTAGTTTCCACTGCCTTCTGCATCTTCATGCCATTAATCACTGTATTTTTGAGGCAGTTTCCCAACCCAGAGGCAAGAGAGTGTTCCGAGCAACTGTCCGCTCCTGCATTCTTTTTGACAATGCCATTGGTAATGTGTGTGTGCCTCCTTCTGTCGGAAGTCTTTGGCTGCTATTGTTGATGAACTTTATAGAAAATTTAATCAGCTGTTGGTCTGAGCCCAGGACCCATGATTACTAATCAAAGATGCTACCCTTAGACTACAGGTTCAGCGATGGTGGTCATACTGAAATAAAAAGCTGTGACTCTGTCACAGGCTTACCTAACCCATCATAGGCCAGACCACCTATGAAAGCAGTCATGTCATATATCAACTCTGTTGCAAACACTACAACAGAGTGGGTATATGTCAACCAGGGTGAATAGTCATCACCAAACTGCTGTCAAGAACAAAGTTGATTGCCTGATCACACAATGTGCAGCTTAGCATAACATGCTCAATTTCAATGGCTGCTTCACAACCTGGGCCATTTGGATCCTGCCCTCCACCACCACCTTCTCAGAACTACACAGATGGAACTTATCTGTGCAACATCTCCTTCTCTCCCATAATTGCCCTGGCCTCAATCTCTGGTAGCTCGCTGTCCATGAATCCTTCAGCCAACAGTTTCCTTTTCTTCTTTTCAGTCACCCTCTCACAAATTCATGCCCCGATATCACCTTCAGCATATGCCACTCCACACTGGCTTCACCTATGCTCGTATTTACCTCATTTTTCTTAATAAATGTATGGCACTTAACATATTCTACATTTTTCCCTATAAAATATTACTTTTCATTCATAAGAGGAATTAAATTTCAAAATGCCACAACAATGGATATCTCACCGTGATTCTAGCAACACAGTCCATGATACAACTACCTGCCGGGCCAGTTTGCCAAGAAACGTGAACAGTGTTAAACCTTGGTAGAGGTAGACTCACAGCATTCAACAGAACAACAGGCATGTGACATTACTTAAGAACATCGTTTAATATGTATTATAATGTGACTGGTTCCTCTAACAGATTAACTGGTAAAATTAGGGATTCATAATATTCCCCAACCTGAACTTCTTGTACTTGATGTATGACAATGGTATCAGTGCATTCAACTTCCCCACTGCCTTACAAGAAGCATCTGGTAGTGCTTTCCTAACTCACAACCAAACTGTCATCTTCAACCTAACCTAGAACTTGGGCTGTATTTCACTACAGGTTGGTTTGTCATCACAAACTCCATTCCAAAAAATAATACAGATGGACTATTCCATGCCAACTGACAGATGGACTATTCCATGCCAACTAATCTGATTTCGAAAAAGTTCCTGCATGATCATGACAGATTTTGCTGAAATTTTGTGTGAGGATTCGCTCATGTTCCCAATAAACACTGGTAAAGTTTTACTTGCGAAATATAATACTTAATGAGTTATAGTCATTTGCTTGACCCCGTAAACAACTTTAAAAAGTGAATCACTGAGTTTTCAGCAACTTTGAGACATAGGCCTAATATCTCCAGCAATATTTTCTTGAAAGAAACAAAACTTGGTCATCTTGCACAACTTTTTTTTCCTCTCTTAAGCAAAATAATAATAAGAAGAATAAAATATTTCTTGAGCAATTTTCACATGGATACTTCAAAGCAAAGTCAGCTGAAAAAGTAAATGCTTTAAAAATTTAAAGTTTAGTTTCTATATCTCCGGAAGTAAGTGCAGGATAAGCCTGAAACTTTGCGCCTAACACTTACCAATACAAGGTCTTGGAATATAAAATTTCATTCTCCTGTTGCTTTCCATTAGAAATGGGGGAGGGAGGGGGCAAAGTTGATTACTTTTGTAAAAATGACAAAAATGGCTCTTTTAGTTCACTTTTACAATAAAGAAGCTTCCGCATTTAAAATACACTAATTTTCCACTGGTACTCAAATCTGTTATCCTTTACTGCATTCTTCAATTGTTTAGTACTCTCCAGTGAAGGTAATATCAAAAGTCTTGATAACTACAAAGTAAGAGAGAATCAGAACAACCCGAAAAATTTCAGAAAAGGGGTGTCTTGTCACAGCTCCTCATGACATATTACAGCCTGTTTTTCTGCTACGATAACTACAGAATCAAATTAGTTATAAACTTCAAAACTTAATTGTGTGTTACCTAGGTACTGGACATCATGGTAGTAAAATTGTTGTGTAACAGCTGCAATGCTCATTATATAAACTGTCTTCAAGTTTTAAACCACTGTCACACTGGGTAACTTTTCGCACAGTTCATAGTAATCTGCCTGACATTTGTTTGAAAGGATTTATGTTACAGAGACTTTTGAGTACACACATCAAAAAAAGTTTTGCGTCACCTCAGTTCGAAGAGCTCTGGAATCTGTACAGAAAACTGGAATAGAGATAAACATAAACATTTCCACCCTCTTTATTGCTCATGAAGACCTACACATTGCATGTTGTACCACCATACAGCGAGACCTTCAGGCATGGTGGTCCAGATTACTGTACACACTGGCACTTCCAATACCCAGTAGCACGTCCTCTTACGCTGATGGATGTCTGTATTTGTTGTGGCATACTATCCACAAGTTCATCACGGCACTGTTGGTCCAGATTGTCTGACTCTTCAACGGCGATTCAATGTAGATACTTCAGAGTGGTTGGTGGGACATGTTGTCCATAAACAGCCATTTTCAATCTATCCTAGGCATGGTCAATAGGGATCATGTCTAGAGAACATGTTGGCCACTCTAGTCGAGCGATGTCATTATCCTGAAGGAAGACATTCACAAGATGTGCACGATGGGGACATGAACTGTCGTCCATGAAAACGAATGCCTCACCAATAGCTACTGATATGGCTGCACTATCGTTCGGAGGATGGCATTCACTTATCCTACAACCGTTATGGCGCCTTCCATGACCACCAGGGGTATATGTTGGCCACACATAATGCCATCCTAAAACAGAAGGGAAACTCCACACCTTGCTGCACTCGCTGGACACTGTGACGAAGGCGTTCAGCCTGACTGAGTTACTTCCTAACACGCCTCCAACGATTCTCTGGTTGAAGGCTTATGCCATACTCATCGGTGAAGAGAATGTGACCCAATTGTGAGTGGTCCATTCGGCATGTTGTTGAGCCCATCTGTACCGCACTGCATAATGTCGTGGTTGCAAAGACGGACCTTGCCATGGACATCAGGAGTGAAATTGTGCATCATGCAGCATATTGCACACAGCTTGAGTAATAAAATGACGTCCTGTGGCTGCACAAAAAGAATTATTCAACATGGTAGTGTTGCTGAGCCATACTCTGCAGGTAGCGGTCACCCACTGCAGTAGTACCACTTGGGCGGCATGAGTGAGGAATGTCATTGACAGTTCCTGTCTCTCTATATCTCCTCCATGTCTGAACAACTTCGCTTTGGTACACACCAAGATGCCTGGACACCTCCCTTGTTGTGAGCCCTTCCTGGCACAAAGTAACAATGTGGACGCAATCGAACCACAGTATTGACCGTCTAGGCGTACCTCCTTCCTGGTGGAATGACTGGAACTGATTGGTTGTTGGACCCCTCCATCTAAAAGATGCTGCTCATGCATCGTTGTTTACATCTTTCGGTTGGTTCAGTAACATCTCCGAACAGTCAAACGGGCTGTGTCTGTGACACAATATCCATGCAGGTGCATAAAGCTTATTAAACTGCCCTTCTCCTCAGCGAAAGTGTCTCACTTATTTCCAATCAACCATTCTTTTTCAGGAATGCACGCAGCATACTCTCAGTGCTAGAGGTCTCATGTTAATATATCTCTTTCTTTACCGCCACTAATTCTGGCCAGAAAAGATGATGCTTCATTTGGAAATCTGTTGACCTGAATTGCTGTTTGATCAATTGGCCAAAAAATGATGATTTTTTTTGTAGTTCCTGCTACAGTATGCCCATGTTAAAGCCACTCTTCTTGTTAACACTTTATTTCATTCAACGTTTTCTTTGCTCATGCAAGCAAATTTAATGTTCTCAATGCAAAAGCGAAACAGATCAGACTTGCAGTCAGGACAATATGCTTCATGAAATTTTTGAAAAAGAGTGGCAAACTGGAAATATCTGAGAGACTTCTGCTGAGAAGAATGCTTTAATAAGCTTTACACACCCACATGGTGCAGAAAATTCATTTTATTTGCCATCACATGGTGACAAGTCCTGGGTTCTAGAACAGTGCTTTATTGCAGCAATTCCAGTATTCTCAGTGACATTTACATCTACATTCTGCAAACCATTTTGAGGTGCATGGCAGAGGGTATATCCCATTGTACCAGTTATTAGAGTTTCTTCCTGTTACATTCAAATATATAGTGTGGGAAGAATGACTGAATGCATCTGTGCATGCAGCAATTGTTCTAATCTTATCCTCAAGAACATTATGTGACAATTTCATCAAGTTAGGACACAGTCTTTCCAACCAAAATTTTTTAAAAAAGTCTGGAATAGACTTTTTTTGTAGAAGTGGGCTAAACATAACCATTTTTGTCATTTTTACAAAAAATCATCAACTCCTTCCTCATTTTGCAAACTACTGGAGAGCAGTAGGGGAACTAAATTTTAAATTCTAAAACATTATATTGGTAAGTCACTGTATACAAAGTTTCAGATTCATCCTGCAACTAACTACCAGAGGTACAAAATGCTAACTTCTAGAGATATAAAATGCTAAACTTCTAATTTCTTCAAGTGTGTATTTATTCAGCTGACTTTGCTTCAAATTATCCATATAAAAATTGATCAAGAAATATTTCTACTACTATTACTTTTCTTATGAGTGTGCAAAAAGTAGTACAAGACGGTATAGTTTTGTTGCTTTCAATAAAATATTGCCAGAGATATTATGTCTCAAAGCTGCTGAAAACTCGGCAGTGTACTTTTGATAGTTGTTCAATAGGGTACAAAATTTCAGCAAAATTTGCCATGGTCTAATAGACACCCTCTAGATCACTTGGCATGGAATTACCTAATGAAAAGCAAATAAGGGATTGAATCTTCGTGCCAGACTGGGACTTGAACAGAGTCGTGCACGTATTACTCACAAACAGACCTCACAGCTTCACTTCTGGCGGCTCCTATTCTCCAAGCTTCACTTAAGTTCTGTGAAACTTGTATGACCAGTGATACTGGAAGAAAGGATATTGCAGGAAATGGCTTTGCCGTAGTCTGTGAGATGTTTCCATCAATTCGGAAAACAAATACCGTCAGTGTTCTGTGTCTGATTGTGCATGTGTGACATCACAAATCACATCATTATTATGTAAGGAGTCAAAAATCATTGTCTGTTATCTGTAGGGTCAACTGACCTTCTATATGCACATAATGAGCATTAAAACACTAGTCACAGATTTGTCTGTTATGTACTACAGCTGTTCAGAATTTACTTTGCAGTTGTGCTTAAATATAGTGCACAAGCACAGACATCATGCTATGCTACACATCACCTGTTACCATAATCTTTATTATGAATTCATATTCGTTTGCCTCACCAACATAGAAACAAATTGGGTTCCTTCAACCTAATCAGGAGCTTGGCTTACACTACAGATCAGACTGTCACCACAATCTAGGTTTTAGGGGCGACAGCACAACGTGGTGTCCATCAATTAGAAGGTAAACATGTGTGCATAAATCAGAATTAGGTCAAAAGTTATGTATTTGATCTCCCTTGCATTTTTTTTTTTTTTTTTTTTTTTTGTAGTTTCTGTATATAATATGCATCACAATACTAAGAGAATATGGGATTTCTAAATTTATTTTGCAGTTTTTGTTTTTACCCGAAAACAAACATTAAATGAGGAAAACGTGTTAAATATGGCGCGAATATAAACATTAGGCTATACTAACAATCAGTCTGCTACCTCAATATTTATTTGACATTCACATCCGACTCACAGCATACTCCTAATCTAATTATTACTTTCCAACATACTCTGGATATCGGAACAGGGTAAAGAGTATCTGTCCTAAAACCAAGATTTCAGGGGAGGAGGGGGTCCAATAACACACTCCATCGTAGAAATAGTCATAGTAACAAATGTAAGCAATCCCAGTGGCTGTATGGAATTGAGTTTCAAGGCAGGAAATAAGAATTAAATTTGAGCAAAGGAATTTTGCATGTCATCAGTTTTGATGGCAACAAACGAAATGATACGGACAATGTCTGTTTAAGTTGACAGGAATGAACGTATAGTACTTAAATATTCACTCACAGTTTCACTTCCACATCGGAGAAGTTAATGTCTATGTCACTTTTCACAAATCCGCCGCATCCCAGTATTTCGTCTCCAGAGACGCGTATCACCAATGCTAGCATGACACTGCACAGAATTCTAAACTGCATTTCTCGGCTTGTTCTTGTTGCCGAAGACGCGAATTCAGTGCCGAAAACTCTGTTCACAAATATTCCTTTCTTACAAACTATGCTTCGATTACGCTACACGCAACAATACACTTCTGGCTATTTTTGTATTAACATTGTTCTTCACAGCAAACAGTTTTTACAGTATCCCCATATCACTCATCGGCCGCTCCACGTTCTCGTGTTTATCAAAGAACAGCACTTCATCAAGATACTCCTATTACTTGGAGAACAGCTGATGTTTCCAAATAAACAGCTGTGGCTGTGGGAGTGCAGTTGTGCCAATAGGATTGTTTTTGAACGACGTACACAAATCTATTTGCTGACGTCGCTGAAGGATATCAATATGTTTGACATACACAATCTGTATACCACTGTAGGCTTATAAAACTAAAGTGAAGAAGACTTAGCGTTAGCCATGGATTTAATTTTTGACATTGGAGGAAATGGGTCCCGCTAGCCGAGAATGATTACCAATGTTGGCTAGTTTAGACGAAATTAGTCGGGGGTAGGCATGGTGTTGTGGAATATTAGTCAATTTTTGTGATGTGCTGTAATTGTTTTTTGTTGGATTTCGTTACTTTATAACAATGGTTTAGTGTTATGTAAGTTACAAATCCCCCAAAATGCATTTCTCTATCCCTGATACGGAAGAATTCACCGACGATGGGAATTCGACGTATATGGTAATGCATATTTGTCAAAAATGCTTGTGTCATTAAATTGTTTGGCGTTGCCTAATATTCATGCACAAGTCTAGGAGTTAGTAGCGCGAGACAAACGCCTATAATTGAAGTTTGTTATACCGATGTAAATTATTTGTGTATTGTTTTTGTGTCATTTTTCAGGGGTACAATATACACGTGAACGGAGTGTTTCATTGTTCAGTGCGATATCGCCAGTTGCACAATCTTCATGAGCAACTGAAAAAGGAATTTGGGGTGAATAATTTACCAACATTTCCACCAAAAAAACTTCTACCACTATCATCCAGCCAGCTGGAAGAACGGCGAGCTTTATTAGAAAAATACATTCAAGCAAGTAAGATATACTATTGTCTATAAGTGATAGCTTTACAACGTTTGATTTGCACATGTCATCTTCACAGCACAGCACTGATCACATAGTTATGGCCACCAGAAAACTGTTATCCAACAAACCACTGTGTACTGCTAGGAATCCACAAAGCAGTCTTATATCAATTCAAACGAGATGTGCCTCAAAATAGAAAGTTGACTTCCCTTATTTGTACCACCTCTTGCGACACTCCTTCAAGAGAGTATCTGAAAATGCTTTGACGGTGGTATAGTTTTTTTTTTTTTTTTTTTTTTTTTTTTTTTTTTTTTTTGCAGCTGTAACACAATGCATATGAACTATTTTAGCAACAAACTCACTCATGTATCAGAAATATAATCTTGAGTTCTTCAGTGCTTTTCCTCAGATGCTACTAGTGGGTATGTTATTACTGTTTCTCTCCTGTTTGATTAAGAAGTCATCCCACCAACCGCTTTAAACTACAGCATTATGTGAAATCTGTACATCATAGTAGCTTTGCATTCTGCATGAGATACTTTGCATGATGCACCTATTTGTGAAACATCCATATTGATTTGAGCTGTGTAAAATGTATAACTGTGTGAAATTAAATGACAAATCCAGTAAGTTGTACGGATCACACTGTTTAAAAATATCATCATTTGGAATGAGAAATGGATGATAAAAGACATTTGCCACCTGCCACTCAATGTTTCTTTCATATGACAAGTAGTAGTCTTTCACACATGTCAAAATTCCACTCCGAAGTTTTTCATTTATTAAATACATCATTTATTATATCACTGATATATAATTTATTAGATTCTAATATATAGACCTACAGTATCAACAATGTTAAGAATAGATGTGGCCTTACTGGTGTTATGAGTTCCATAGATCCTTGACATGAGTGTGTCACCAAGATGCAGAATTTTCAAAAACTACAAACCAGAATGATTGCAGGAGAAAGTGGTTCACAAAGGGAAATTCCAGTAAATGTCTGAATAGGGAGTACTGTAACATCGTACCAACAGTTTATGTAATAAAACAAAAACAGCATGGAAAGTGATAAAAAAGAGAGAGAGGCAAGAGAGGATGCATACAGAATCGAAGTGCATCCATCAAACAGCAGCATTGTAGCTGAAGGTGAAATAATTACAAGTATCTTCAACAGCCTTTTTTTGACTGTAGTGAATCTAATTGGTTGTAAAATGATTATAGTTGAAGCCATAAACTTTTACAAAAATCGATGCTTGACAAAATCAGCCAGATGCATGTGAGACTGAGAAGGTGATAAGCAAAATGAAAAATAAATATTCCACTGATGTGGACAATATATAAATCAAAGTACTTAAGGACTGCTGGAAATTTATGTTTAAAGTTCTCTATCACATATTTAATGAGTCTGTAAATCAAGGTCTCTTCCTAGTAGACTCAAATATGTAATTGTCAAACTACTCTTCAAAAAAGATGATAAAGCTGTATTTTCCAACTACTAGGCCTAACCATTTTAATTGCTAACAAGTCTTTCTAAAATTGTAGAGAAGCTGATATGCATGAGCATAATGGATCACTTGAATAAACACAATACTCTAAATAAAAGTCAATTAGGATTCCAAAAGAGTATTTAAACTGAGCAGGTCATTTTTTTTCATTTTCTAAACAACTCCTTGAAATCATAAACAATAAAATGTAACCAGTTTGGAACTTCTGTGATCCGTCTAAAGCATTCAGGTGTGTAGATCACACACTGATACTTAAGAAGGCTGATCACTGTGGCATAAATGATGATAATAATTCTACTTAAGAAGGCTGATCTCTGTGGCTTAAATGATAAAGTAGGGATGCAGGCTCAGGTACATTTAAAAGCCAGAAGGTGGTGTTGAATAATTCTGCAGTGGCACCTGCCTGTTCCAAATGGGGCATGTTGCTGCACTCAGTTCTTGTTCAATTATGTTTCTTAATCTTTATCAGTGCACTGCCATAGTGTATGAACCAAAAAACACACTTCACCTTATATGCAGATGACACAACCAATATGATTGACAAAGCACCCAACTGCAGTCTAGAGAGCACTGTGACGTCTATATTCAAAGAAACTGTAGACTGGTTCACTTTAAATGGTCTTTCCCTCGATATTAACAGGTCTCACTTTCTACAGTTGCACACAGCACACAAAAAAAGGTAGATGTGAAATAAAATGGGTGACAAAGTAATATTTAGAGTGGAGTCTTCCAAATTCCTGGGGTTGCATATTCACAACAACCTAAAAGGATCAGTTCGATCTGTGTAAAAAACTGAATGCGGCAGTATTTGCTTTCACCCATTTGCATCTGTTTGTGATGTGGAAACAATCAAAGATGATTGCCTTCCATACTTCTATTCACTGGTGAAACAATTCACAAGTAAATAAAGTTCTTATTGAGCAGAAGAGGGTCGTCAGAATTATGAGTAGAGTTCACCCTAGATGCTTTTGAAGAAATTCGTAGAAACAGCTGGAGATCCTCACCATGACATGCCAATACATTTTTTCATTTAACCCTGTGGTGCATGAATTTCCCTGCAGTGGACAACTTTTAATGGTCAATTCTCTGGCAGTTTCAATGTGTTGTGAGGCAGCAAATTCATGCAGGACACAACACCAGTAGGGAGTGCCCACTGCAGCCTCAGGACTGATTGAAAGTGCCAAAGAAGCAACCATTAACAGCTGTCTACTGTAGTGGACACTATGCACCACAGGGTTAAGTTCTTTGTCAACAATAATTGTACAATTTACAAACTAAACTGTGCATACCAGAACCATGATACAAAGTGTAAACATGATCTTCACAAAGATATGAAAAACTGCCAGTGTGGTGCAGGAAGCAGTACATTATTCAAGCATAAAAGTATACAATAAACTTGCAGCTTATGTCAAAGCAGCCACTGTGGATCTGATTAAGTTCAGAAAACAGCTAATACTTTATCTTTCGGAGATCGCTTTTTATCCCTTGAAGGAATTTTTTTACTGTATGTAATACTTTTGAACTGGGAAATTTTAAGCATTACATTGTGAAATTTTTACGGGGTGTTTGGAAATTTCAGTTACAAAATTTTCAGATGTTTGACTTATCCATCTGTGCATGAGGAACTGAATTAGATGTGTGACGGTACGATTATTAGGTAACAGTTTGAAAGGAAACATAATGCAACATCCATTTATCAATGAAGCATGTTTGTTTGCATTGACACTTAAACATTACATTCTGTACATACAGTGTACTGGGTTCTTTTTTTGTTTTGGAATAATGTAAACACACAACATTTAAGTGTTAATACAAATATGCTTAAGTGACAAATTGATGTTTCATTGTTTCCTTTAAGCTCTTACCTAATAATTGTAGTGCTTCATGCCTAAGTCAGTGTCTCAAGCAGAAGTGGACAAGTTGACATCTAGCTCTTGTTCCATGATTAAGTGTAATTAGCTTGTGAAACACTTACTGTTGTTTTCCCTCATATGCACAGCAGAGCAGTAGACGTACTAGCTTGATACAGTAAGTATGTCCAGTTTTTTAAATAGTTCTTTGCATTGAGCCTGACTACTACATTTAATTATTGTGCTCACAACCATTTTATGTAGTTTTAATATTTTGCCTGTGTTTTCTTCCTTTGATCCCCAGAAAAGAATCTCATAGCTAAGACCTGAGTGTACATAGAAGTAGTATGTCGTCAGCAGTCATTGGTTGATACACACCGGTTTATTTCTTTTGCATATAGTCATCAAATGCAAAATGATCCATAGAACATGAAACTAACTAACTGATGATTTTTGCAAACAAAATACTATGCATAAGGGTAATACGTATTATATTTGTGCGCTCATCATATTTATTTACAAAGGTTTGTACATAATGTATGACAATTAAAATAAATGTGTACTTATTTACATGATGATGGAAACCTAAGAACATAACATGCTGGTGACAATCTGTTTGCCAGAATCTTCCACTTTAACTGACAACCAATATCCATCCGTATAAACTTTTGTGTTTATGCATGTTCTATAGTATTATCATATATGGTTAATGTGTCAGAGTTGTTTTACCTCTTAATGCTGAACAACATGCAGTTCATTTTTTATGTTTAGTTAATTTATTTGTCCATAGACTATTCAATACAATAGTATCAAGCATGTCAAATACATTACAGAAATAACACATTCATATTAAAACATTAACAGAGTAGCATGGGTTTAGGTGAGGATAGGTCAGGAAGTAGGCCATGGTCTAATGAAAGGAACCATACGAGCATTCGCCTTAAGAACTTGGGGAACCACGGAAAACCCAAGTCAGAATTTCCAGAGGGAGAGTAAACCCTGTGCCTCCCAAATGTGAGTGAAGTGCATTAAGACTGACATAGCCATCTCGTTTGGTATGTGATTGGAAGGGAAATCAAAACTGTTCATTTATTACATATTGCTCAATTGTAAACATCCTTGAGGGTTTCATTTGCTTTTTCTACTAGGAGCTCTGTTGTTTTAGCAGTGACTGTGATGTTGCTGTGGCCACTAAAAAGAACTTTTCCTCCCATATCTTATACTATGTGGAAAGTCATCGACATATATTAAGAACACAAAGGCACCCAATATACTATCCTTGTGTTTCCTGTCTGATAGTTGTTTTACTAAAAATTTGTCATCAACAGAAGTATGAACTCGCTTTACCTTTTGCTTCTTATTACCAGGTAAGGCTGACACCACTTATTTGCTGTTGTTCTTGCCCTAGTGAGAGCATATCTAGGTCACACTATAGGCGGTTGCACTACTTTCTTTCTTGTCTTCTTGGCTGGGGCTGCTTGTGTAGTAGGCTCTGCTTCACTGTCAAGCGGAGGTGGCTTGAAAACATCATACAACATTAACCTGTCAAAATGAACAATCACTGTCCATTCTGCTAACTGAACTTCTGCATTTATCGGTGAAGTAAGCCGCATGATGGGGTATGGACCTTCATACATAGAAGTAAACTTCTTCGTCCTTCCCTTCTTAACTTCTGGATTGCGCAACATCACTATATCTCCTACCTTGTACTCTGGCATTATTGCTTTCTCATTACTCCTTTTTAACTGCTGAGCCATAGCTTTTGCATTGTTTCCTCTTACTTTCTTCCAAATAGCTTTTAAACATCGTGCCAAACCCTCCACATCTGTGGATCTAATACCTGGAGGCACTTTGTCAATTTCAAAAGGTGAATACGTGGGTCGGCCATATACTGCCTCCTAGTGGGGAGTATCCAGTGGCCTCATGGACACGGCTATTGTATGCTGATGTGACGTATTGGATGTACGTGTCCCAATCAGAATGATTTTTACTAACATAATAAGAAAGCATACGTGTAACCTTGCGGTGGACTCACTCTAAACATCCATAAGCCTTATGATGAAACGGGGTCATTCTCCACTTTTTAATTTGCAATAGTTGACAAACTTCTGTAAATAATGCTGACATAAAGTTCATGCCTTGGTCTGTAAGTACAGCTTCAGGACTTCCATATGGTAACACCAAGTGGGTGACAAATGCTCAAGCTACAGTTTCTGCTGACATACCTCTGGCGTTCAACATCTCTTTGCTGCACTTCCCTCAAATCTTCAATAGAAATATCATTGGCAACAATTACTCTAAACTTCTAGTTTAACACATTGCTGTTTTGATGCAACTTGCCCGGTTTATGTTTCACCTCATATTCAAATTCGCTCACTTTTAAAGCCCAATGAGTTGACCTGCTGCTGGGATCCTTCAAGCTTAGCATCCACCATAATGCTGTGTGATCCGTAATGACAGTAAACTTCCTCCAGTACAAATAGCATTGAAAGTGTGGTATGTGAAATATGAACGCTAAAAGTTCATTTTCAGTTGGTAATTCAACTCCGCTTTGTTAAGCTGTCGAGACGCATAACCAATTGGTCGCTCTTTTCCATTGATTTCTTGTGACAAAATGGCTCCTACAGAAAAATCTGAGGCATCTACCAACAGAATAAATGATTTTTCAAAATCTGGGTAGGCTAGTACCGGGACTTTAGTCAAAACATGTTGAATTTGTTGCATCACCTCGTCATGTTCCTTGGTCCAGGGGAAACTAACTCCTTTCTTCAATAGTTTAGTCAGGGGCTTAGCAATGGTAGCATAATTGTTCACAAAATGTCTATAATAATTTGAAAGGCCTAAGAATTACTGCAATTCTTTAGTACTTGTTGGGTTTGGAAAGTCCTTTACTGCTGTGGTCAAACGGGGATCCACTTTGATACCTTCCTCACTTATTATATGTCCTAAATATTGTACCTGCGATTGGGCAAAGGCACACTTCTCCAGTTTCACACTCAGTTGGGCTCCTTTCAACTTTTCCAATACATCCCTCAGTCTCTCTGCATTTTCCTTTCTGGTCTTAGAAAAAATGATAATGTCTAAATATTCTAAACATGTCATGGATTTTAGTCTGTGCAACAACTTGTATGCAAATCTCTGGAAAATGGCAGGTGCATTCCTCGAACCAAATGGCATTCTTACAAATTCATATAGTCCTGTAGGTACAACGAAAGCAGTTTTATGGTGATCCTGGGATGCAACAGGGATCTGGTGATATCCAGAGTGCAAATCAAGTTTGGTGAAAAACTTTCAGTTGACTAGTCGGTCCAAGGTTTCATCAATACGCATTAGGGCATATGTGTCCGGAGTAGTTACTCAGTTCACCGCCCTCATATCGACACAAAGTCGATAGGCTTTCTTACCATTTACTGTATTCTTCGGGACAACAACCATGGGAGACACCCACGAGCTTGATGAAGGCTGAATGATTACTGCTGCTTACTGCTGCTGAATCATATCTTCGACTACTGATTGCCAATGATATACAGTAAACAATATGGCTTTTGCGCAGTCGGCCAAGCTTCATTGGTTGGAATTTTGTGCTGAACCAAATCCATAGCTGGTAGATACTGCCTCTCTTCAAACAACAAAGAATTGCTGCGGCGACATACATTGAAGTTGAGTTGGCGTGATGTGCTGGCGGCAGCAACAGCGTGGTGAAGTGGCAGATGGCAGGATCGTCAGTGGCTGTCATAGATGCAGGCTGGCTGCTACCAGACCCGCAGGCGGCGGTGGATGTGTTGGTGGCTGATGACGGTGGCTTGCCCGGCACTCGGCTGCATGCCCCTCACACGGTGGTGGACAGCACGACCACGTCTGTCTTGAGTCGCTAGTTTACCAGACTCAAGCAGCTACGGCACTGCAGTGCGCACCCTGTGTATTTCTACTGACACAGCCACGTCCCGTGCGGTGCAAACGTGGCAGCCGGCACATTCTATATGTGCAAAATGCTCGACACTAAAATCATAATGAAGTGGAAGTGCCCCGCCATGGCGTACTGCTCATTGTCCATAGAAAACTGCTAATGATTTTATGACATGGGGCTACCGCTAAGATACCCTCGCTGGAAGAATTTAAATTAGTGACAAAGTCACTATGGGAATAAATCCCGATTCTGACACCAGTTTGTGCAGGAACGGCTCTGTTAGGAGTGGCTAAGGCGGTGGGCAAATGTGCTAGAAGAAATTGTTTTGACACCTTTTCTTGAAATGAGGCCATTTATTGGCAGAAAAACCAGCAGATGCGAATTCAAATGGGCAACATGAATCAGGACTGGGGAGGCAAGGGTGAGCCAAGACGTAGTGGTGGGCGAAACATAGTTTGCAGCAAACTTAGGCGAAGTTAAAGAAAAGTGGTGGCTGCCATTCAGACAAGTCTGAATGGTGTGGCAGTTACAGGAACAAAGTCCTCAGCGCCACACCACCAGTAAGTGAGGATGATGTTCGCAGCCACAGGGCACGCAGCAGAGAGATCATTTTTGGCTAACGGGCAGCAGGGTACCTCCAGCACATTCACGCAATTTCCTTCGCCCAGGAGCCGAGAAAACTGCAGGGACCGCTTGGTCAGTTTTGCCTAAGTGGTGTTACTTTGTCAGCATTTGAGGGAGGCGTGTGATCGAAATTGCCCACCTCGGTGCTGACTTGCTGTTGCCAGACCACGGGATGAGAAAATTACTATGAGCAGCTGAAGCTATTGGCTAAGGCTTGACCGTAACAAGAGAATGAAATAAACCTTTTGAAATAAAATAACGATATAATCCCCTACTATCTGGCTCAACCTTACACATTGCTTGTTCATTCTTTTTCTCATGGTCACTTTTCCTGTAGCAGTGCCCTCCCAGAAATCTGAATGGGAGACCAATTTGGGATCTTTTGGCAATGGAGAGATCATTGAAACACTTTCTCAATCATAGGCCACATGTTCTGAGGATACACACTTTAATGCAGTGGTTTCCATTGCCTTCTCCATTCTTGTGTCATTGATCGTTGCTGACTTTTTGCTTTTAGGATTCGTTTCTCATCCCAAGGGCAAGAGGGTGAGGGTGTCCCCAGACTCGGTCCACTTCTCTTCCCTCCTTGATGAGGCAATTGACAGAATGTTGGTGACAGCTTAAACTGGAAATTTTTGACTGCCATTTCTGATGATTTTTATTCAAAATTTAAACAGTAACTGGGATAAAATCCTGGAACTATGAGATTTTGAATACTAGCCAAAGCTGCTACCCCTAGACACAGCAGCTGGCCTACCATATTTATGGATAGCTTTATGGGTAACAAATATGGGTGGATTGCTCACTAATCAATTGTGTAGAGAACATGACTGTTCAATGTCTGCTATCCTTTAGACTAAATGTGTTATGCATGATGCAAATAATGAATTGATGTTGATCTCAGGCTCTTAGATTTAGCACTCGAGCTTTAGCTTAGACTACTGTGACTGTAGTGCTGCCAATGTTTCGCACTGTTCACATGACTCTTTGGGTTACTTTTCAGATGACCTACCACTAGGTTCAATTGCGACTGTTGGATTGGGGGGGGGGGGGGGGGGGGGAATTGCACATCACTGTCTGATGTTCAGCTAATTAAAACACCAACCAAGCTGCTTTTACTGCTTTTTAGTTGGAGATAGTACAGTACCTTAGGAAAATTGGAAAGTTAGTGGCACTGAAGAGTAATCATAAGTGTAATAAAAATGGATTCCAAGTAATATTAAAATCCAAACTTATATTTCACTAACAGAAAAGAAAAAGTGTGAGGGAAATTCAGGTGTAAACAAGAGAGAGAAAAAAATACAGATATTGAAGGAAACTCAGGCAAAATAGAAAGATTTTTAAAAAACTAAACAAAGTATATTCCATGGAGATGTTTGAAGGCCACGCTTAGAGCTTAATTCAGTCATCCCCAACATTTTGTTTAAGAATCATGAAAGTGGTGTATATGGAAGAAACCTGGAGACAGTGTAAGTTTTCTGGTTGGTTGCATGAAGCTAAGACAGAGATTTTGGTGTCAAATCTTAAACAGCTAGACATTTCCAGGCCAGATTTTGTTTCTGATCGTAATTTATTGGTGATGAACTGTAGACTAAAACTGAAGCATTTACAAAAAAAGTAGGAAATTAAGGAGATGTGATGTGGATAAGTTGAAAAAATGGCAGTTGAAGATAGTTTCAAAGGGAGCAGTAGGCAACAGTTGACTGGAACAGGAAAAATAAATAGAAAAGAAGACAAATGGTTGGCTTTCAGAGATGAAATAGTGAAGGCAGCAGGGAATAAAACATATTAAAAGACAAGGCTTAGTAGAAATCAATGGATTTCACAGGAGATGTTGAATTTCATTGATGGTAGGAGAAAATATAAAAATGCAGCAGATAAAGCACATGAAAGAGAAGACTTTAGTCTAAGAAATAAGAATGACAGAAGTGCAAAATGCCTAAGTAAGAAAGAATAAAGGACAAATGTAAGTGTACAGAAGCATTTATATCTAAGTAGATACCACTTGCATGAAAATTAAAGAGGCCTTTGGAGAAAGGAGAAGAAGCTCTGAATATCAAGGTCTGAGACAGAAATCAGTATTAAACAAAGAAGGGAAATCTGGAAGGTGAACGGAATATATAGAGAGGCTGTACAAAGAAAATTAACTTGAAGGCAATATTACATATAAGGAAGAGGAAGTAGTTGGAAATGAAATGGAAGATATAACACTACAAAAAGAATTTGACAGAGCACTGAGAGACCTAAGCCAAAAGAAGGGCCCTGGAGTAGACGACATTTCTTCAGAACTGCTGATATTCTTCAAAGAGTGAGCCATGAGAAGACTATTCCACCTGGTGTCCAAGGTGTATGAGACAGAAGTACCCTCAAAACTGAGGAAGAATGTAATAATTACAATTCCAAAGAAGCAGGTGTTCACAGGTGTGAATATTATTGAACTATCAGGTTAATATGTTATGGTTGCAAACCACTGATGTGAAGAATTTACAGAAGAATGGAAAAACCGGTTGAAGCTGACCTTGGGGATGATTGGCATGAGTTCTGGAGAAATGTTGGAACATCTGAGGCAGTACTGACCCTACGACTTGGGAGATAGGTTAACAAAAGGCAAGCCTAAGTTTATAGCTTTTATAGACTTAAAGAAAGTTTTTATGACAGTTACAAGAGTTGAAGGGCATGAACGGGAAGCAGATATTGAGAAAGGAGTAAGACAGAATTGTAACCTATCCTCTATTTTGTTCTACATGCACACTGAGCAAGTAGCAAAGGAAGTTGAAGAAAAATTTGGAGAAGGAATGAAAGTTAAGGAAGAAGAAATAAAAACTTTGAGGTTTACTGATGGCATTGTTAATTCTGTCAGAGACAACAGAAGATTCGGAAGTGCAATTGAATGGAATGGATTGTGTCTTGAAAGGAGGATATAAGACGAACATGATCAAACATGTAAACAAAGGTAAAGTAATCTAGTCAAATTAAATAATGGTTGAGTCTAAGGGAATTAGAGTAGAAAATGAGACACTAAAAATAGTAGACTTGTTTGGCTATTTGGGCAGTAAAAACCTTATTATGGCCAAAGTAGAGATGACATAGAACATAGGCTGGTAATGGCAAGAAAAGTGTTTCTGAAGAAGAGAAATTTGTTAACATCGAATATAAATTTAAATATTAAGAAATCTTCTTGAAGGCATTTATCTGGAATGTAGTCTTATACAGAAGGGAAACATGGATGACACGAAGTTCAGACTAGAAGAGAATGATGAGTACTAACTAGGTGGTACTGAATAGCATTGGAGAGAAAAGAAGCTTGTGGCATAACTTGACTAAAAGAAGGAATCGATTGTTAGAACATATTCTGAGACAGCAGAATCGTCAGTTGGGTATTAGAGGGAAATGTTTGGGGTGGGGAGGTAGTTTAAAAATTGCAGAGGGAGACCAAGAAATGAGTAAAATAAGCAGCCTCAAATGGATGTTGGTTGCAATAGTTATCCCGAGAAGAAGAGGCTTTCCGAGGATAGAGTAGCATGGAGAGCTGCATCAAACAAGTTTTTGGGCTGAAGACCACTACTTAACTAAATGCATAAATGTGTTCATATTCTGATGGGGAAGGTGATTTCTACAAAATGTACATAGTTTGATAAATAAACCTAGAACAAAAACTAAATACAAAACTAGAAATTGTCATGAAGGAAATTAAAAATGTGGATTATGAGCCTGTTTTATAAGAACAAGGAGGTTTACTGGGTTTCTGAAGCAAAAAATTCTTAATAAATTAAAATTGGTACAGAATAGGTTCTTACACAAACAGCAAATGACATTACTGGTACGAAGAATTATGTAGGTAAATTGCACACAGTTTGTACCCTCCACTAGATCCTACATCTACATCTACATCTACATAATACTCTGCAATCCACTATATGGTGTGTGATGGAGGGTACCTCGTACCACAACTAGCATCTTATTTCCCTGTTCCACTCGCAAACAGAATGAGGGAAAAATGACTGCCTATATGCCTCTGTATGAGCCCTAATCTCTCTTATCTTATCTTTGTGGTATTTCCGCGAAATATAATTTGGCAGCTGTAAAATTATACTGTAATCATCATTAGAGACTTTAGTCATCAACAATTAATTGGTAAAATTAATCTTGTTAGTGGTGGGCATTCTGTGAAACGTTGCTAAATGCCTTCTCTGAAAATTATCGAGAAGTTTGGAATCCCACTCATGATAGAAATATATTGGATCTAATGGCAAGAAATAGACCTGACCTCTTTGAGAGACAACCAGGTCGGAGTGAGGAAGCTGGAGTGGTAGGGAGGGGAGGGATAGCAGGATAAGGTTGGGGATGGGAAAGTGCTGCTGGGAGCATACAGGAATGAGATGGAATTTAGGGCAGCTAGGTGCAGTTGAGAGGTTAGACAGAGGTGATGGGAGAGAGAGAGAGAGAGAGAGAGAGAGAGAGAGAGAGAGAGAGAGAGAGAGAGAGAGAGAGAGAGAGAGAGAGAGAGGAGGGGGGGGGGGGGGGGCTAGCGTATAAGGAGAGAAGTAAAAACACTGGGTGTGTTGGTGGAGTTGAGGGCTGTGTAGTGCTTATGGAAACAGGGAAGTGGGCTAGATGGGTAGGGACAGTGACTAACGAAGTTTGTGGCCAGGAGGGTTATGGAAACTTATGATATATTGCACAGGGAGAGTTCCTGTCTGTGCAATTCAGAAAAGCTGGTATTAGTGGGAAGGATCGAGATAGCAGAGGCTGTGAAGCAGTCATTGAAAGGAAGGTTATTGTGATGGGCGGCATGCTCAGCAAGAGAGTTGTCCAGTTGTTTCTTGCCCACAGTTTTTCAGTGGCCATTCATGCAGACAGGCAACTTGTTGATTGTCTTGCCCATGCAGAATGCAGCCCAGTGGTTGCAGCTTAGCTTGTAGATCACATGACTGGTTTCAAAAGTAGCCCTGCCTTCGATTGGATAGGTGATATTTGTGACCAGACTGGAGTAGGAAGTGGTGGAAGGATGTGGGACAGGTCTCGAATATAGATCAGTTAGAGGACATAAGAAATGAGACAAGGGTTTGGGAGAGGGGTTGTGTAGGGATGGACGAGGATATTGTGTATGTTCGTGGGTGGAGGAATACCAGTATGGGAGGTGGGAAGGGTAGTGGGTAGGACATTTCTAATTTCAGGGCATGACAAGAGGTAGTCAAAACCCTGAGATAGAATGTAATTCAGTTGCTCCAGTCCTGGATGGTACTGAGTAATGAGCGTAATGCTTCTCTGTGGCCGAATGGTGGGCATTTGGGAGGTGTTGGGTGATTGAAAAGATAAGGTATGGGAGATCAGTTTTTGTACAAGGTTGGGAGGGTAACGACCTGCAAAGACCTCCTCCACTTCAGCAGCTGCCATCCATTACATACCAAGAAAACCCTTCCATACAGCCTAGCCACCCACAGCCACTTCATCTGTTTCGAAATATCCCGTGGCTCTCACTAAAGCCATTACAGATCATAATTACCTTCCCAACCTTGCACAAAAACAGATCTCCCATGACTTATATTTCCTGTCACCCAACACTGTCCAGAAGTCCCACCATCCAGCCAGAGAGGAGCACTCCCCTCGTGACTCAGTACCAGTCAGAACTGGAGCAACTGAATTACATTCTCTGCCAGGGTTTCAACTACCTCTCATCATGCCCTGAAATGAGGAATGTCTATGTACTGTCCATCCCTCCCACAGTGGTATTTCACCGCCCATCGAACCTACACAATATCCTCTTCCATCCCTACACAACCCCTGCTCCCAACCCCTTGCCTCATGGCTCATATCCCTGTAATAGACCTACATTCAAGACCAGTCCCACATCCTCCCACCACCACTACCTACTCCAGTGCGGTCACAGACATCTTCTATCCCATCAAAGCCAGGGCTACTTGTGAAACCAGTTGTATGCTCTACAAGCTAAGTTGCAATCACTGTGCTGCATTCTATGTGGGCATGACAACCAACAAGTTGTCTGTCTGATGAATGGCCACTGACAAACAAGAAATGACTGGACCACCTTGTCACCGAGCACATCACCCAGCACGATGTCCTTCATTTCAATGACTGCTTCACAGCCTCTGCTATCTAGAGCCTTCCCACCGACACCAACTTTTCTGAGTTGCACACATTGGAACTCTCCTAGCAGTATATCTTATGTTCCCATAACGCTCCTGGATTCAACCTTCTTTACTCATTATCCTTACCCATCTAGCCCCTTCCCTGTTTCCATGCAGCACTAACCAGCCCTCTATTCCTCCAACACACCCAGTCTTTACTTTTCTCCTTTTCTGCTAACCCCACCCGCCTTTCCCCCAACCTCTATCTCACCTCCCAACTGCACCTATCTGCTCTACTCTTCACTTCATCCCTGCATGCTCCCAGCAGCACTTAGCATCCCCCACCCTACCCTGTTATCCCTTACCATCTCCGCCCCAGCCTCCTCCTTACCCCCACCTGGTTGCTTCTCTCATGTGCTGCTGCTTGCAGTCTGGCTCTAGCTGCCAAAGACTGTGGTCGAGTGTGTGTGTGTGTGTGTGTGTGTTTTGTCTATTTTTGACAATGGCCTTGTTGGCAGAAAGCTAACTTTCACACAGTCTTTTTGTTGCAACTTTCTGCGATTCAGCATCTCTGCTATATGGTGGTTAGCAAGTATCCTTTTCATTATATTGTTACTTTCCTTCCTGGATTTTCCACTGTTTGAGATCTTTGAGAATGTCTGCATCGTGACTGGTATTGGTGACCATCACACGGTTGTGGTAACAATGATTACCAAAGTACAAAGCACAATTAAAACAAGCAGAAAGATATATATTTCTGTTAAACTAGATAAAAAATCAGTAGTGTCATATCCCAACGAGGAACTTGAAACTTTCAGCACAGTGCTGGAGCATGTATGGTAACTATGGCTCAGGATTAAAAGAATAATTGACCCCGCACTAGCTAGACATGTAGCCAGTAGTACAGTTTATAATGGGAGGGACCCTCCATAGTGGAAATTTCTAAAGAAACTGAGATTACTGCATAATAGATGTGAAACAAAGCATTGAACTGTAGATAGGCAGGTGCTAAATGAAACGTGTTTGGCAGTCAAGAAAATGCGTGAAGCCTTCTGTGACTGCCATAGCAGAATATTGTCAAATGATTTTTATCAAGACACAAATAAATTCTGTTAGTGGCACCAATGTTAGTGTCCAGTCCCTAGC
This sequence comes from Schistocerca gregaria, assembly GCF_023897955.1. NCBI lineage: Eukaryota > Metazoa > Arthropoda > Insecta > Orthoptera > Acrididae > Schistocerca > Schistocerca gregaria. The sequence goes on from NC_064920.1 coordinate 442,344,207, forward strand.
GAATGAGACAGAAACTGAAATTGAGGGTAGCAAAGCAAAAGTTGAGATGTTTAACTCCTTTTTGAAATGTTCATTTTCAAAGGAAAACCCATGAGAGTTCCCCCAGTTTGATTCTTGTTCCACTGAAAAGATGAGCAAAATAAGTATTAGTGTCAGTGGTATTGAACAGATGAAATAATTGAAACTGAACAAAGGTCCAGGACCCAACGGAATCCCTATCAGATTCTATACTGAATTTGTGGCTGTGTTAGCCCCTCTTATAACTGCTATCTATCATAGATCTTGCAGACGATAACAACAGTTACCTCAGGCTTTTTACACATGATGTAATTATCTAGTACTGTCCGAAAGAAACTGCGTAGATATTCAGTAAGGTCTTTATAAGATTTCAAAGTAGTGTAAAGATTGGAAACTTGCGTTAAATGTTCAATAACATAAAATGGTGTACTTCAGAAAATGAAAAAATATAGTGTCCTATAACTATAACATCAATGAGTCACTTTTGGAATCGACCAACTGATACAAATAGCTGGGTGTAACATTTTGTAGGGATATGAAATGAAATGATCATGTAGACCCAACTATGGGTAAAGCAGGTGGTAGACTTCGGATTTATTGGTGGAATACTGAGGAAATGCAATCAGTCTAGGAAGGAGATTGGTTGCAAATAACTCATGTGACCGGTTCTAGAATATTGCTCAAATATGTGGGACTTGCACCAAATAGGATTAACAGGGGATATTGAACGCACACAGGGAAGGGCAGTACAAATGATCACAGGTTTGTTTGATCCATGGGAGAGTGTCACTGAGATACTGAAGAAACTGCACTGGTGGACTCTTGAAGATAGACAGAAACTATCCCGAGAAAGTCAACAAAATTTCAAGAACAGGCTTTAAATGATGACTCTAGGAATGTGTATCACTCACATAGGGATCATGGGTATAATATTAGAATAATTAAAGCACATACAGAGGCATTCAAACAATCATTCTTCCCACACTCTGTATGTGAATGGAATGGGAAGAAACTCTAATAACTGGTACAATGGGACAGACCCTCGCCATGCACTTCACATTGGTTTACAGAGTGTAGGTGTAGAAAAGCCAGCTGTTTGTATCGTGTCATTTAAAGTTTGTGTGAGCTGATCCATTGATCTATGAATTGGAAAATGGCATGTTCTGGTAGAGACTTCTCAAAATCCAAACTTGGATTAAGTATCTTATTTTTGGGATAGGTGAGGTATTGTTCTTATGTACTCAATCACATACTTAATCTTTTGTAGTACCTTAAGATGGGAGTAAGTAGTGAGAATGGTGAGAAATTATTAGTATCTGTATTACTGCCTTTCTTGTATAAGGGTCTGACAATAGCTAATTCCTGTCTGCTGGGAAATACAAGTGTGTTCAAAAAATTTCACAAATTTTATAATTTTGCAAATTGTATTAGTCCAATTTGTGTGCTATTTTGTTGTTGCGTTGGTGAAAATGCCTGAAACATATCTGGTAGCCATATTGGATGTTTAGTCTGTCATCAGTTGTCAAGAGGGTTACGTGAGTTTGCTTACAAGTGGCAATTATTGATTTGTTCTAAAAATGAATCAGAGGATTTTACTGTAATGATGGAATAAAATGTAACAAAGTGTTATAAACGTTGAATATTGCTTTTGATGAGTCTTCTATGAGTAAAACAAGGGTTTACGAGTGGTTTAAGTGTTTTCTAGATGGCTGAGAAGACGAAGATGATGAGCTTTCTGCACTCCCCAACATATCAACAACCGAAGAAAATGTGGAAAAAGTGAAAGAAATGATTATGAACGCTCACCAGATCACAAACACTGAAGTTGCTAATGATGTTTGCCAAAATTTTTTCAGAAATTTTGGTTACGAAATGTGTGACAGCGCATTTGTGCCAAAGGCACCTGTTCACAATTCATTGCTTATTCATGAATTTTTGGTGAAAACCAACACTAATCTTGCCCCAGCCTTGATATTTCTGTTTCCAAAAATAAAGAGAACCTTGAAGGGCCAAGCATATATGTGATTAAAGTCCATTACTGAAAGAGTCACGTGCTATTCCAAACATCAAGTTCCAGAAACATTGTAGGGATTGGAAGAAGTGTTGGCATAATGGAGACTTCTTTGAAAAGGTAGCATTAATGTAAATGAATAAATAAAATTCCAAAAAAATGTAAACTCCCAATGCATTTTGAACACACCTTGAATACCATGTGATAGTGACGTACTGTGTGTGTGTGATTGAATACACTGCTTGTGTGTGAAGAATAGGATTTCAGTTCTTTACTTGAAATGTTATCATCTTTATGAAAGTTCTTGCTTTTGATTAAATTAATTACATTCTCAGTTTTTTGTGTCAGAACATTATGTGATAAGAGTGTGTGTAAGTGGCATTGACATTGATTCTTCCATACATTCTACTGCTTTATCCCTTCAACTGTCCACACCAGTTTTCTTAGCCAGTCCTCTTCACTGTGATAAACATTGTCAAGTGGGTCTTCAATCTCCTTGAACCTCCCAATGTCCATTGTGCCTCTGGATTGCAGTAGGGCTTCATAAGGAGGACATGGACGATGTCTGTGCGGTTTTGTCTTTTTGATGTTGAGTCATAATCCTCAGCTTCATATATGATGTCTACCAACAAGGAAGGACATGTTACAGCCCAAAGTAGTGCTTAAGTTTCTTGTCCAATAGTTCTACTTTCCACACAGGCGTAAAAGCCTATACCAAGTATACCAGTCTGTATCTCACCGACCAGTACTTGGTGATGTAGTGCCCTTGGTCTTTTTCCTTGGCGATGAAGGTCCATTTGTGAGCCAGAGACCTTTCTTCTTTGGTCCTGGTGATGAGGTGTTTCATATATTCATCCTGAGTATGGTCTGGTTGAAACAGGAACAGTGTATCCGTTGTTGTTTCATCCTTGTGACAGTGAAGCAGAAAAAACAGTGTGAAGCCTGTAGTTTCATGGTTAGCTGTGTTGTATGCAAATGTTTTGATAGGCAGTATTGTAGCCCCGTCTCTTATGTCGACATCAGCATACTTTGAGAGCATATCTGCCAATATTTTACTGTAATGTTGTGTGAGGTCATTCTTCTGTGGATGGTAGGTAACTGTCACCCTGTGGGTGATGGGATAATGTGAAATTATCTTTGATGTTACTCTCAACTGAAAAACTTTTCCATGGTCAGATCATCACATAGGTTACTCTGTGCTTCAAAAATATGTCTTCTGCAAGGAACCTTGCAATTTCTGGAGGTTTGGCTTTGGTGTTCTCATAACAGATGAGGTATTCAGTGCAGATTTTTGTCCATCGATATTTGTTTATTGACTCTGGGAACTTCCTCGTGAGATGAATGCCAATTGAATAGAATGGCACTGTTGCAGGTGGGTTTGGTACCAAATACCCAGGAAGTAACTGTAGCACATGCTTCTGTTGTTGTCATTCCTTACAGTGGCTCACGTAGTGCCTGACAGTTGGTGGAGATGTGGCCAGTGATAACTGCATCCGATTCTGTCTAGAGTCTTCATACTTGCTAGATGATCAGATGTTGGAGCATCATGGGAATACTTCAGAACAGCTGGCTGTAAATGAGCTGCAGTGACAAGCAACCATGTCCACCCCCCTGCATTGTAGTTCCTATAACACAATGTTCTATTTATTAATTGGAGTTCTCCTATAGTCACTTCCTCCTCCTTCAGGGCTTCTGTGGTTATCAGCAGTGATGATTCTTCACTCTGTTCAGCAGCAAAGACATTTAATGTGGCCTTTTCAGTAGTTGCAGGGGCAACACTGGATGATTGATTGATCTGGCCTTTAAACATCAATCAAAACAGCCTTGTTGTGCTGGTACTGCAAACGGCTGAAATCAAGGGGAAAGTACAGCTGTAATTTTTTCCGAGGGCATGATGTTATCCACTTGGATAAAATATTCAGAGGTAAAATAGTCCCCTATTTGGATCTCCGGGTGGGGACTACACAGGAGGATTTCATTATCAGCAGAAAGGAAACTGACACTGTGTGTATCAGTGTGTGGAATGTCAGATCCATTAGTTGGGCAGGTAGGTTAGAAAATTTAAACAGGGAAATGGGTAGGGTAAAGTTGAATGTAGTTGGAACTAGTAAAGTTTAGTGGCAGGAGGAACAGGACTTCTGGTCATGTGAATACAGTGTTACAAATACAAAATCATGTAGGGGTAATGCAGGAGTTGGTTTAATAATGAATAAGAAAATAGGAATGCGAGTAAGCTACTACGAACAGCACAGTGACCACATTATTGTCTATTTTAGACAGAAAGCCCACACCCACCTCAATAATACAAGTTTATATTCTGACTAGCTGGATTGACGACATATTTGATCAGATAAAAGAAATTATTTGGATAGTTAAGGGAGACAAAAATCTAGTAGTCATGGAGACTGGAATTCAATAGTAGGAAAAAGAAGAAAAGGAAAAATAGTGGGAGAACATGGACAGGAGGAAAGAAACAAAAGAAGAAACTGCCTGGTAGAATTTTGCACAGGGCTTAATGTAATCATCCCTAAAATTTGATTTAAAAATCATGAAAGAAGAATTTGTATGTGGAAGAGACCTGGAGACACCGGAAAGTTTCAGCTTGATTATATAATCTTAAGAGAGAGATTTCAGAACCAGATTTTAAATCATAAGAAATTTTATGGGCAGATATGGACTCTGACTACAATTTATTCGCAATGAACTATAGATTAAAACTGAAGAGATTACAAAAAGGTAGGAAATTAAGAAGATGGGACCCAGGCAAACTGAAAGAGTCAGAGGTTTTTGAGAGTTTGAGGGGGAATGATTTGCAAGAATGGGGGAAAAAATACAGTAGAAGATGAATGGGTAGCTTTGAGGTATGAAATAGTGAAGGCAACAGAGAATCAAGTTGCCAAAAAGATGAGGGCTTGCAGAAACCCTTGGGTGACACAAGAGTTTCTGAATTTAATTGATGAAATATAAAAATGCAGTAAAAGAAGCAGATGAAAGGGAATACAAATTCTAAAAAATGAGATTGACCGGAGGTGGAAAATGGCTAAGCAGGGATGTCTAGAGGACAAATGTAAGGACTTAGAAGCATATATCACTAGGAGAAAGATAGATACCACCTACAGGAAAATTAAACAGACTTTTGGAGGAAAGATGCAGTATGAATACCGTGAACTCAGATGGGAAGCCAGTCCTAAGCAAAGAAGGGAAAGCTGAAATGAGGAAGGTGTTTACAGAGGGTACAAGGGAGGTAGACTTGGGGGCAGTGTTATAGAAATGGAAGAGAATATAGATGAAAATGAGGTGGGAGATATGATACTGCATGAAGAATTTGACAGAGTGCTGAAAGACCTAAGTCGAACAAGAGCCCAGGAGTAGATGACATTCCGATGGAACTACTGATAGCCTTGGGAGAGTCAGTCCTGACAAAACTCTTCCACTTTGGGAGCAAGATGTATGAGACAGGCGAAATACCCTCAGACTCCAAGAAGAATGTAATAATTCCAATACCAAGGAAAGCAGGTGCTGACTGGTGTGAATATTACTGAACTATCAGTTTAATAAGTCAAAGGTACTAACACGAATTCTTTACAGAAGAATGAAAAAACTGCTAGAAGTCGAACTCAGGAAAGACCAGTTTGGATTCAGGAAAATGGAGGTACAAGCAAGCCAGTTCTGACACTATGGCTTTTCTTAGAAGATAGTTTGAGGAAAGGCAAACCTTATATTTATAGTATTTGTAGACTTAGACAAAACTTTTGACTGTGTTGAATGGAATACTCTCTTTGAAATTCTGAGGGCGGCAGGGGTAAAATGCAGGGAGCAATAGGCCATTTACATCTTATGCAGAAACCAGATGGCAGAAGATGGGAAGCTTCCACAGCAGGCAAAAACAGGTGGACCATGTCATGTCATTTAACTTGATAGTTCTATTTCTTCTGTTTCAGAACTGATGGATTGCATATTTAGCTCTGCCAAAAGGATGGTCTGAATGGGGAGAGACCCAAGGGAGTGATTGCTGTGTTTGTCAGTAACACACACGAGTCCTCTGCTCTCTTGTTGTTAATAGACCTATAAGCATTATCCATTGAAGTTTAGTGCACTAATCAAGCAGCAGTTGTCTGAGGGCCCATAGCCCTCTCGAGAACATCAAAGAAAGTCATAGTTGCCATCATTGTGGAGTTCCCAGTGCTTCCAAAGGAAGAGCCTGGTAAAAAATCTGGCACTATCTCCACTGCTGCAGTAGCTCCTACAAAACCCTCCCAGGCCAAACTAGAAGACGGGAAGCTTCCACGGCAGGCAAAAACAGGTGGACCATGTCATGTCATTTAACTTGATGGTTCTATTGCTTCTGCTTCAGACCTGATGGATTGCAAATTTTACTCTGCCAAAAGGATGGTCTGACTGGGGAGAGACCCAAGGGAGTGGTTGCTGTGTGTGTCAGTAACACACCCGAGTCCTCTGCTCCCTTGTTGTTAATTAGCCATTGCAGTTCATGTAGGTCATAAGATAACTATCAGTTCTTTACCTCCACAGGATGTGATAGACTCTGAGACTCCCACAGGTCTTATTGCACAATTCTCCCACCCGTTTCTCCTACTGGGTGATTTCAGTGCACATAATGTATTATGGGATTCGAATTATACTTGCCCCAGGGGTTGAGTATTGGAGAATCTCATGATGTCTCAGGAGCTGTACGTCGTCAACACAAGCAGTCCCCTCATTTCTCGACTCCTATTGGATTGTCCTCAGCCATCAACGTCTTTTTCTGCTCTCTGCCTCTTGCAGAGTCAGCACAGTGGAAAGCAACTCATGACCTTCATTCCAGTGACTACTTCCCACTGTGGAGCCACCAACTGAATGGAGGATTACTTGAACTTAAGCCACCAAAATGGATGGTCAGCAGGACTAACTGGTGCAATTCAGCCAGGTGGCTGTGTCTGAACACCAGTGTCCAACAGTGTCCAGAATGGGTGCACCACATCACACGAGTGATCCATTGTGCCATCCCAAAGTCTTCAGATCATTATAGGCAACATGTACTTTGGTGGACTGTTGAGTGCCATTCAGCAGTCTGGGACAGGCTTGCAGCTCTTTGACAGTTTAAATGCTGCCCAACAGCAGACAACCTCACAGTCTTTCAAGTTGTAAGAGCCAATGCTTGACACATAATTAAGGGTAGCAAGAAAAGGTCGTGGCAAGCGTTCCTAGACTCCATCAACCATTCGACTTGTTCTACAAAAGTATGGGAAGCCATCAGGAGGATTCCGATAAACACAGATATTTACCAATTGCAGCAGTGCTGAGACAGGGATGTATGTAAGCAATGACCAGAGACATTGCTCAGATGATGCCAGAGCATTTTGGTACGACTTCTGCCGGTGCCAGCCACAGTCTGGCCTTTGCCACTACCATGTGACTGCAGAGAGGGGCAAAATGGACTTCAGATCCCACAATTCTGTCTTATGACTTTTCTCTATGTGGGAGCTGGAATTGGCATTGTGTGGGACTCTTGATACTGCACCCGGTCATGACCAAATCCAGTAATGCTTGCTTCAACATTTGCCAGAAGCATCAAAGGAAATCCTCCTTAGATGTCTTAATTTGATACGGCAGAGAAGACAGTTTCACAAGTTTTGGAGAGAGGCAGTATTTATAGCTCTCCTGAAACCAGGAAAGGACTACACATGCTTAGTAGGTGCCAGAGTGTCTCCTTAACAAGCTGTGTAGAAAAAAATGACCCTAGAGCAAATGGTTAACTGTTGTCTGGTCTAGTTGTTAAACTCCTTAGTCACTCTCAGTGTGGATTCCAGAGATTTTGGTCCAGTGTCAACAATATGACCCTGCTAGAGGTGGCTACGCAACAGGCTTTCCTACATAAACACCATTGTCTTGTTGTATTCTTTGACGTCGGCAAGGCCTACAACACTACTTGGAGACAAACTGCTCTCAAGCAACTGCATCAATGGGGCTTTTGTGGCCCCCTCTCTAGTTTCACGTGGTCTTTCTTGTCTGAGCGGTTTTTAGGTCGCGCATTGGTGACGTGCTGTTGGATTGTTTTGTACAGGAGAACGAAGTTCCTCAGGGCAGTGTTTTAAATGGTACCCTCTTTGCTATAGCCATAAACAGAACCTCATCTACGATAATGAGTCCCATACAGTGCTCCTTATTTGTGGATGATTTTGCAGTTCTTTTCCTCCTGCAGTATGGCAACAGGAACTAATCAGTTGCAACTTATGTTGAAGGGGCTGTAGGAATGGGCTATAAAGACTGGTTTTATGTTTTCTGTGGAGAAGTGGATATGTTTTCATTTTAATCGTTCTCGTCATATTTTTAATTAACCTTGCATTGCATATATGGAACACCATTCTTGCGTTTAAAGAATGTATATGGTTTTTGAGCCTCATTTTTGATTCCAAGCTGTTGTGCTTACCGCACATGAAGGACATGAAAGCAGGGGCCCAGAAGGAACTAAACATTTTGAAGTGTCTTAGCCACATGTCTTGGGGAGTGAACAGGGTCCATTTGCTCCAGTTTTATAGGGCTTTCATTCGATCGTGACTGGACTGTGAGTGCAGTGTGTATTAGTCAGCGAGGCCTTCATGCCTGAAAATCATGGACGCTGTACACCATGAGGGGATTAGGCTGACCATAGACGCTAATAGGACCAGCTTCATATCCATTCTCTATGCTGAGGCTGGTGCTCCATCACTTACCTTCTGGTGGCAGCTTCTCATGGTGCATCAGGCAAGTCAGCTCCTCACTACTCCCATTTCCCCAGCATACTATACCATTGCTCATCCAACTATGGAACGTGTCTTAACGAATTGTCCGTTGAAAATGAAGCCATTTGGGATCCATGTGAAATATGTGCTGGAGTGTCTTGGTATGGAGCATGTACAGTTTCAGATTCGGGCTTTTAAGTGACAGCTACCCGGGTTACAGCAGAGGCCCAGAGTAATTTTAGATAGTGCAGTACTAGAGAGATTGCCCTCCTGCTTCTGTTTTTAGTGCAATATTTTCCAACATTTGAAAAGGGCATGATGTGTATGTTGCTGTTTTTATGGATGGGTCCAAACAAGGGAGACTCCATTGGTTGCTCTTATTTTTTTTTTCCAGTGTCATGTCCTCAAGATTCAATTTTCACCAAGTTCACTGTATCTGAAGCTAAACTATCTGCAATCTGGAGGTCACTGGAGGAGATGAGATGTTCTGTGCCTGGTAAATTCCTCATCTGCTTTGACTCCCTGAGTGCTCCTCACCCCTGCAATGCTTGTATTCAGTTGATAAACTAGTCCAGGACATCCAGGACACCTTCTCTGGCAACAATGGCTGCAGAAGGATGTGTCCTCCTTCTGTGTGCCAGGGTGCATGGGTATTGCAGGGAACAAAATGGTGGAGTAGCAGCCAAGGAGGCTTGTCTTGATCCTCAGTTGGTTCAATGTTGCATCGCCCTGCATGGGGAGATGAGTGGCTGGAAGTGACAGACAAAAAGCTCTGTCCAGTAAAGCCTGCAACACAGCAGTGGTGTACCTCCTTCCAGCCATGCTGACATGATGGGGTTCTCCCTACTCATCTTTGCGTAGGCCACAGCCCTGTGATGCACGGCTACTTGCTCCTGCGGGAGAACTCTCCAAAGTTTGGTGCTTGTGGTGTGCATCACTGTGTGCCACATTTTATTGGACTGTGTTTATTTTTTGATGAGAAGGCAGCAGAAGATTTTCCAACAGACCTGCCCTCTATTTTATGTAATATTCACATGAATGTATTGAGAGCTTTAAGGTATTGTGATACATCCATCTTGTTTCCTAAAATATTAGTGAGATGTTGTTAATGTGTTAACAGGGTGAATGGCTCACCCATGTTTTCTGTTAGTCAGCCACGTTTCTCTTAGAGACTTTATACACATTCATTTGTTTTAATGAGTATCATGGTGCTGATAACCTTGCGTTGAGTTCCCATAAGCTTCACACACACACACACACCCACACACACACACACACACACACACACACACACACGAATAGCTGGATTGTGCCATTGAAGTAAAAGTATTATTTGCAAAAGACATCATATCATCCTACCCATTGTATTTGGTGACTCAGTTGATTCCTTTCAGCCATTTTTTGGGTTCTGACTGGGGCCTCCAAAAAACACTGATAGTTGTATCATGTACAGCTGACTTAGTGCTGGCTTGGAATCCAGTGGCTCCTGAGTATAAGGTCCTTTGGAATGATGTATTGCTTCTGTTCATGTTTCTGTCTTCGTAGGTGATGGCTTTTACATCACCTAATTGGAATCATTGATGTAGATGTTGTGAAGTGGCTGGTGTCTTCATGAAACAGTGTTACGTCATAACCACAATCAAGTACAATATAAAACTTGGCTCTTCAATGAAATACAACATTTATCACTGAAAGAATGTTTATTGTGAACACTAATACAGAGCTGACTTCCTGGACAGAGAGTGCAGTTACTTATACAAACTTTGAATATTCCGGAATGGTGGTATTTAAACATACACTGGATATTTCAGAACAAACAAACATTACAAATATAAGCTATTTCAAGAACTTTCCAGAACTGGTAAATGCTAAGCTAAATAACAAATAATTGCTGGTGATTGAGTTTGAACTGATGATCTGCAGCACACTAGCCAAACCAGCAGTGCTAACCACCAAGCCACAGTGCATGTGCCAGAGCTTGTGGCAGTATGTTGGCTACCTGACTGTTAAAGTCCTTGCTTCCTTATTTCCCTTTGAACTATTACCCATAAAGATGTCATTTACTATATGAACTATTAATTTTTGACATTATACAGAGGTTTTTTGACAACTTTCTTTAAGAGAACACAATTTATCTTGTAATATGAAATCAGTCCCCCCCATGAACCTTGGACCTTGCCGTTGGTGGGGAGGCTTGCGTGCCTCAGCAATACAGATAGTCGTACTGTAGGAACAACCAAAATGGAGGGGTATCTGTTGAGAGGCTAGACAAACATGTGGTTCCTGAAGAGGGGCAGCAGCCTTTTCAGTAGTTGCAGGAGCAACAGTCTGGATGATTGACTTATCTGGCCTTGTAATATTAACCAAAACGGCCTTGCTGTGCTGGTACTGTGAATGGCTAAAAGCAAGGGGAAACTACAGCCGTAATTTTTCCCAAGGGCATGCTGCTTTACTGTATGGTCAAATGATGATAGCATCCTCTTGGGTAAAATATTCCGAGTAAAATATTCTGGAAGTAAAATAGTCCCCCATTCTGATCTCCGGGCGGGGACTACTCAGGAGAATGTTGTTACCAGGAGAAATAAAACTGGCATTCTATGGGTCAGAGGGAGGAATGTCAGATCTCTTAATCGGGTAGGTAGGATAGAAAATTTGAAAAGGAAAATGGATAGGTTAAAGTTAGATATAGTGGGAACTAGTGAAGTTTGGTGGCAGGAGGAACAAGACTTCTGGTCAGGTGAATACAGGGTTATAAATACAAAATCAAATAGGGGTAATGCACGAGTAGGTTTAATAATGAATAAAAAAAATAGGAATGCGGGTAAGCTACTACAAACAGCATAGTGAACACATTATTGTGGCCAAGATAGACACAAACCCCACGCCTACTACAATAGTACAAGTTTATATGCCAACTAGCTCTGCAGATGACGAAGAGATTGATGAAATGTATGATGAGATAAAAGAAATTATTCAGATAGTGAAGAGAGACGAAAATTTAATAGTCACGGTGACTGGAATTCGGTAGTAGGAAAAGGAAGAGAAGGAAACGTAGTAGCTGAATATGGAATGGGGATAAGGAATAAAAGAGGAAGCTGCCTGGTAGAATTTTGCACAGAGCGTAACTTAATCATAGCTGACACTTGGTTCAAGAATCATGAAAGAAGGTTGTATACATGGAAGAAGCCTGGAGATACTGGGAGGTTTCAGATACATAATGGTAAGACAGAGATTTAGGAACAAGGTTTTGAATTGTAAGATATTTCCAGGGGCAGATGTGGACTCTGACCACAATCTATTGGTTATGAACTGTAGATTAAAACTGAAGAAACTGCAAAAAGATGGGAATTTAAGGAGCTGGGACCTGGATAAACTGACAGAACCAGAGGTTGTAGAAAGTTTTAGGGAGAGTACTAAGGGAATGATTGACAAGAATGAAGGGAAGAAATACAGTAGAAGAAGGATGGGTAGCTTTGAGAGATGAAATAGTGAAGGCAGCAGAGGATCAAGTAGGTAAAAAGACGAGGGCTAATTGAAATCCTTGGGTAACAGAAAAATATTGAATTTAATTGATGAAAGGAGAAAATACAAAAATGCACTAAATGAGGCAGGCAAAAAAGAACACAAACATCTAAAAAATGAGATTGACAGGAAAAGCAAAGTGGCTAAGCAGGGATGGGTAGAGGTCAAGTGTAAGGATGTAGAGGTGTATATCACTAGGGGTATGATGTATACTGCCTACAGGAAAATTAGAGAGGCCTTTGGAGAAAAGAGAACCACTTACATGAATATCAAGAGCTCAGATGGAAACCCAGTTCTAAGCAAAGAAGGGAAAGCAGAAAGATGGAAGGAGTATGTAGAGGGTCTATACAAAGGCGATGTTCTTGAGGACAATATTATGGAAATGAAAGAGGATGTAGATGAAAATGAAACGGGAGATATGATACTGTGTGAAAAGTTTGACAGAGCACTGAAAGATCTAAGTTGAAACAAGGCCCCGGGAGTAGACAACATTCCATTAGAACTACTGATAGCCTTGGGGGACCCAGCCCTGACAAAACTGTACCACCTGGTGAGCAAGATGTATGAGATGTGCGAAATACCCTCAGACTTCAAGAAGAATATAATAATTCCAACACCAAAGAAAGCAGGTGTTGACAGATTTGAAAATTACCAAACTATCAGTTTAATAAGCCATGGCTGCAAAATAGTAACACGAATTCTTTACAGACAAATGGAAAAACTGGTTGAAGCCGACCTCGAGGAAGATCAGTTTGGATTCCATAGAAATGTTGGAATACGTGAGGCAATACTGACCCTACCACATATCTTAGAAAATAGATTAAGGAAAGGCAAACCTATGTTTCTAGCATTTGTGGACTTGGAGAAAGCCTTTGACAATGTTAACTGGAATACTCTCTTTCAAACTCTGAAGGTGGCAGGGGTCAAATACAGGGAGCGAAAGGCTATTTAACATTTGTACCAGATGGCAGTTGTAAGAGTCAAGGGGCATGAAAGGGAAGCAGTGGTTGGGAAGGGAGTGAGACAAGGTTGCAGTCTGTCCCTGATGTTATTCAATCTGTATATTGAGCAAGCAGCAAAGGAAACAAAAGAAAAATTCGGAGTAGGAATTAAAATCCATGGAGAAGAAATAAAAACTTTGAGGTTTGCTGATGACATTGTAATTCTGTCAGAGACAGCAAAGGACCTGGAAGAGCAGCTGAACGGAATGGGCAGTGTCTTGAAAGGAGGATATAAGATGAACACCAACAAAAGCAAAACGAGGATAATGGAATGTAGTCGAATTAAATCAGGTAATGCTGAGGGAATTAGATTAGGAAAAGAGACACTTAAAGTAGTAAATGAGTTTTGCTATTTGGGGAGCAAAATAACTGATGATGGTCGATGTAGAGAGGATATAAAATGTAGACTGGCAATGGGAAGGAAAGCATTTCTGAAGAAGAGAAATTTGTTAACATTGAGTATAGATTTAAGTGTCAGTAAGTCGTTTCTGACAGTATTTGTATGGAGTGTAGCCGTGTATGGAAGTAAAACGTGGACGATAAATAGTTTAGACAAGAAGAGAATAGAAGCTTTAGAAATGTGGTGCTACAGAAGAATGCTGAAGATTAGATGGGTAGATCACGTAACTAATGAGGAGGTATTGAATAGAATTGAGAAGAAGAGTAATTTGTGGCCGAACTTGAGTAGAAGGAGGGACTGCTAGGTAGGACATATTCTGAGGCATCAAGGGATCACCAATTTAGTATACGAGGGCAGCGTGGAGGGTAAAAATCGTAGAGGGAGACCAAGAGATGAATACACTAAGCAGATTCAGAAGGATGTAGGTTGCAGTAGGTACTGGGAGATGAAGAAGCTTGTACAGGATAGAGTAGCATGGAGAGCTGCATCAAAGCAGTCTCTGAACTGAAGACCACAACAACAAACAACATGAAATCAGTGTTAGTTCATTGTTTATCCTAACCATTTCATATGATTACCTTTGCCATGCACGAGACAATATAATTTCTTTTGTAAACTGAGGCTTTCACAGTGCCTTATTGCATCCAAGTGGAAGACCTGAATTCGCCAATGAGCCACACACAGTTATATTATTATAGTTTTCGTGGGAAGGCAGCTGTGAAATATTGCAAAAAGTCTGCCTGTTAACACATTAAATGTAGAATTAACATCAGTCACATTATACACGTCCCTTCAGTCAGTTGGCTGCAGGATGCCTTGAAACTTTCCTGTAAGAATGCCTTGTGACTTTCTGTTGTCCGTTCAGTAATCACTGAGTGAGGTAGCACAGTGGGTAGCACATTGGACTCATGTTCTGGAGGATGAAGGTTCAGATCTCAATTTGGTCATCCTGGTTTAGTTTTCCCATAATTTCCCTAAATCACTTAAGGCAAATGTCAGGGTTGTTCCATATTTAATTACCTCTTTGCCAAAGGGACACTAAATACTATGCTTCCTTCCTTCCTTATTCAGTAATCACTGAACTATTTGGCTAAATGGCTATGTATGGATAGTTTCAGAGAGGCCACTCAGTCATTAAGTATTTAGCTGCAAATATGTTATTCATTATTGTATTGTTTTCCTGTACAATTCTGGTAGGAAAAATCAGCAAAAGAATTATGGTTGTAAGTGTTAAATGAAATTTCCAAAGCATTTCTTTTATCTGAATCTTTCAGAAAATTATTGTTAAAATTTACGTAGACTTAATAGTGAGCCTAATTTTTCTAGAAATATTTAAAAATATCCTAGTAGGAGATCTGTATACTGCAATAATTATAAACGAATATTCCCATTGAATCAGTTCCCAGGCACAGGGTTCCACTTTTTGATCAAAGTGTGAACTATTAATTTCAATAGATTTGACTGTAATAATATTTTAACATATGAAACAAAACCTCCTTTCTCCACACTTTCTCTACAGAAATAGGGTGCTAATTTATAGTTCTCTGTGTTTAACATTTGGATTCCTGTGCTTATGTGGTGCTTGGTCAGGAATAACACATGAACTTCATTTTGACATTCTGTGTTGTGTATGCCGACAAGAAATTAATTAACTTTATCTATAATCCTCCACCATTCTGATGCGTCATAGTAAGATTTTCCAGACAAAGTTATTTTCTGTGTAGCACTCAATTACCAGAGCCTCTTTTAAATCAATGTTTTTCAATGAGCCTATAATAACAGGCACCATGCCATTGGCGGTATTTTCAATGGTCAGTTAAGCTTATCTGTTTCTTTCCCTACTGTTGAAGTGTAGACAACGCCTTATATACTCGCCTTTCCAATAGCAGCAATTGACACACCGTTAATGCGAGCTCCACACAAAGTCAGCACCAACGCAGGCAAGAAGCAGGCAAGAATTGGATTAATAATCAATGCAATATTATGGATTGGTTATCTGTTTAATTCAGTAGTTAACATTAAGAGTGTGACTGTAACTACTTGAGAAGCAATAACAGGAGTGAGATGATTTGTCTTAATGACAGTGTATAACAAAGATTTCAGTAATGACCAGCCATATGCTTTTGTCAGGGAGTTTAGAAAATGTGACGTCATTCATGTGTGTGCAAACAGAGGTACTTCCTCAAAGTCTGAACTGCTTTGACTTTCTGTCCATTTTGGTAATTTCTGCTCTATCCAGTATAAATGCTGCTTCTGGCATCGCACTCTCAGTCTTGACACTTTATATTTTCCATAGAAAATTGCAGCCAGATCATGTTGACTTCTTGCCACAACATTTTGGCTGGCAACTGTCCAGCCTTCTTCAGGTAAGTGTCCACAGCTGGAGACTACTAGTTCACGGCATTGACTCTATAGAAGAAATTGTCACGAAAACACATGCACATTGGCAGCCATCACAGGAGCGTCCTATATTGAAATCTGCGCTCCTGCAAATGCTGTTCCATCTGTGCCGCACAGGCAGGTGTGTAAAGGTGAAACTACATGTACGCCTCTGTTGGAATATGCACTCGTCTTACAAATGTAAGATGTCTCCAGATTTGTCATTATTAATAAAATGTTTTCTCTCAGAAGAAATTAAAGATATCACTGGGTCCCAAGCTTTGTCCAGTTGAAAGCCATTGTCATGATTTATAAGATTTTTGTGCTAGACGTATTTCCACAGATTCTTTAATTACTGAATCCAAAAGCATCTTGCTGGGGTCAAGATTGTTGTGGCAGAATAGACCACAGAGTGCCCTATGGTAATACAATGATCAGCTATGGCTGACTTACTGGGCAGTGAAAGGCAAGTGTGGTGCTCATTTGCAGGGCATCTTTCATGAACTGTGAATATTGTCTGACCTATGTAAGCTTTGCCACACTGGCAAGAAATTTTGTAAATCTCAGCCTTACACAGACCCAGATCATCCTTTACCAAACTGAGAAGGGCACTAATCTTCGCCGGTCGCCAGAGGATTACTTTAACTTGATGTCTCCTTAGAATCTTGTCTGCTTTAGATGAAAGGTTCCCAGTGTAAGCAAGGAACACCCTGGATTTGGACAGCTTATCATCTTCTTGATGTAGGCAGTCATGATGCTGCCTCCTTAGCGCTGTAAGAATCTGTGGAGAGTAACCATTGTCTTTGAACACTAACTGTAGATGTTCTATCTCATTGGTAAGGCTGTCTCCATAAGAAACAACATTAGCCTGGTGCACCAACATTTTAAGGATGGCAATGAAGGCTGATGGCAGCTTGGCACTTGCAGATAAAGGTTCAAATGCATTGGCTTATGGTAGACAGGATGCCACTTTCCTAGTAACCAAAAGGTCCAGAAATGGTAAGCAATGATCCTTCTCTATTTACAACGTAAACTGCATATTCTAGTGGATTTAATTCTGATAAAGTTCGCTACCAGAGGAGAGAGACGACTGCTCATGGCAACATCATCAATCTGCTCAAAATATTCATTGTTCAATAAAACGTAGATAGATAACTGATGAAAAAGTGCTGTTATATCAGCCGTGAACTTAATGTTGATCAGTGACAAAGGGTCCATAAGAGGAACATTAGTGAAAACTGAGATGACATCGAAGCTCACTGAGTTGAAGTGACTTCAGACTATTGATAAAGTCAGCAGAGTTGCGAACATGATACCCACACTTGTCCACAAAAGGTCTCAGTAGAGAGGCAAGATGTTTATAGTAAGCCCACGGATACGGATCTTTATCTGCAAGTGTTGAGCTGCCATCGCCCTTCACAAACTATCTGCATCCTCAGAATGTTGTGCACTAGGCTCATGTTGTTTCCAATGTAAACAGCCTCACAAATGAGCTAGAACACCTATAATCAGTTTTCAAAGCTAAGAAATGTGACCAATCACAACATCAATATGATAAGGAACTGCTCAAGTCCTGAGCATTCCTTCCACATGTCGGCAACCTTTTTTCTAAAGTAGCCAGGATCCTAAGGAAACATCCAGTTAAAGTATACTTCTACCACCAATGAAGATTTATGCCCTTCTTGTTCAGTAAAGGACAATCTGGCCCTGCAGAAGGCCAGGATTTACAAAATTCCTTGCCAGTGTTGTGAAGCTTATATAGGTCAGACGGTATCCACAGTACATGAAAGGTGCATTGAAAATGAGCACCACACTCACCTTTCACAGCTCAGTAAATCGGCCATAGCTGAGCATTGTATTACCATAGGACACTCTGTGGACTATTCTGCCAGAATAATCTTGATCTTAGCAAGATGCTTTTGGGATTCAGTAATTAAAGAATCTGTGGTGATACAACCAGCACAAAATCTTATAAACCATGACAGTGGCTTACAACTGGATGAGGCTTGGAACCCAGTGAACTCTTTAATTTATTCAGAGAGAAAAAAATTTATTCATAATGACATGTCTGGTGACATCTGATGTTTGTTTTTAGCAGCGCGAGTGCGCATTCTGAGAGAGGGTGAACATGTAGTTTCACCTTTACACACGCACCTGCACGCCCCATATGGAATGGTAGTTTCAGAGGACACAGATTTCAATAGAGGGCGCTCCTGTGATGGCTGCCAAAGTGATTGCATTTCTGCACCAATTTTTGCTGTAAAGTGACAGTGTGAACTAGCAGTCTCCAGTGGCAGACACTCACATGAAGACGGCTGGACAGTTGCCTGCCAAAATATTGTGGCAAGAAGTCAACATGATCTGGCTACAATCCTGAAACCTCATAGAATATTCAGTAAGCTGGGGAAACTGCTTTATATTTATTAGGAGAGAACAAATTATCATCATTTCATTTTATGAATTCATATGACTAGAATCAGAAAAATACACAGTTAATTCACCAACTGTCAGCTGGTTAAAGCATTTCATCTCACACATGTGTATATGGAATTCATACAGTTTTAAAAGAATCTTCTTGAATATGGAACATTGTGTGGTTCACCAATTTGATGAAGGAATTTTTAATGATTGGTGTGATATACCTGTAGGTCTGCAACAATACATGCCTAAATGATTACATTCTAGACAAACTGATATTCAAGTAACTTGTATCTTCAGTACATTGTCATTGCATACCAAGTAAAAAATTGAGGAAAATTAAGTGTGCATGTAATTATTTTTGTTTTCCTCTAGTTGGTCAAGATCCTCGACTGGTCAACTCTGATTTATTCAATGGATTCCTTCTATCAGCTCAGCAAGAAACAAGTTGTGAGAAAAGCCAAGAAGTAAATTTGGATGTTTACCTTATGAATGGTTACAGGATATTGCTCAAGGTTCTGACTACAGAAAGATCAGACCAGGTTCTTGAGGTATATATTTCATTATCCTTACAGCTTATATCTGTTATAACCACATTATTGTGTACATAACTTTGCAGAACAGTAGTGCAGTATTGCATCAAGTTGTATTGAGTTTTGTAGTTTACTTGGACACTGGGTCACAAACATTTACATTGGAAGCCAAGAAAAATTGTCACTAATAACAGGGGTGAAAACCTTTTGTGCTAGGAAGAGAGAGCATTATTTAATTCAAAGGGCAAGCACTAATTAGGATGTAAAGGCATTGTTTAGGCGGAAAAAAAGAAAGAAGAAATGAATACACTTTACAAGGCAAATTGTATTGAACTCCGTGATGGGAGTACGAGTGTAGGAAATGATATGAAATTTAAATCATTGGCCACTGAATTCAATAAATTATTCCTAATTGCCTATCAAAAGCAGATCCAATATACTTACTTAGACAAGTAATTCATACTTTCCATCAGATTTGTCAAGTGGTCTGTTAGAAAGATCACAAAGATCATTGGGTCACTGAAAAGTTGTAACTGTTCTGGCTGTGATATTTCAGCCAAAATACACTGAAGTGCCAAAGAAACTGGTTTAGGCATACATATTCAAATACAGAGATATGTAAACAGGCAGAATATGGCACTGCGGTCGGCAACACGTATGTGAGACAGCAAGTGTCTGTCACAGTTGATAGATCAGTTACTGCTGCTACAATGGTAGGTTATCAAGGTGTTGGTTTTTTTTTTTTTTTTTTTTTTTTTTTTTTTTTTTTTTTTTTTTTTTTTTTTGGGAGTAGGGGGGGTGATGTTATAGGCGGCACACGAGTGATGGGATACAGCATTTCCAAGGTAACGACGAAGTGGGAATTTTTCTTTATGACCATTTCCCGAGTTTACTATGAATATCAGGAATCTGGTAAAGCCTCAAATCTCCGGCATTGCTGCGGCTGTAAAAAGATTGTGCAAGAATGGAACCAATGACACTGAAGAGAATCAGTCAACATTACAGAAGTGCAACCCTTCTGAAAATTGCTGCAGATTTCAATGTTGGGCCATCAACAAGTGTCAGTGTGCAAACCATTCAACAAAATACCATCGATTTGGGGTTTCAGAGCCGAAGATCCACTCGTGTACCCTTAATGGTTGCATGAAAGGAAGCTTCATGGCTCACCTGGGCCTGTCAACATCGACATTAGACTGTTGTTGACTGGAAACATGTTGCCTGGTTGTATGAGTCTTGTTTCAACTTGCATTGAGCGGATGGACATGCACGGGTATGGAGACAACCTCTTGAATCTATAGACTTGTATGTCAGCAGGGGACTGTTCAAACTGGTGGAGGCTCTGTAATGGTATGGGGCATGTGCAGTTGGAGTGATATGGGACCCCTGATACGTCTAGATACCACTCTGACAGATAACACGTACATAAGCATCCTGTCAGATCACCTGCACCCATTCATGTCCACTGCGCATTCCGACCAACTTGGGAAATTCCAGCAGGAGAATGTGACACACCACATGTCTAGAATTGCTATAGAGTGGCTCCAGGAACATTCTTCTGAGTTTAAACATTTTCGCTGGCCACCAAACTCTCCAGACATGAACATTCATGAGCATGTCTGGGATGGCTTGAAAGTGCTGTTGAGAAGAGATCTCCACCCCCTTGTGCTCTAATGGATTTATGTACAGCCCTGCAGGATTCATGGTGTCAGTTCCCTCCAGCACTACTTCAGACATCAGTCGAGTCCTTGCCATATCGTGTTGTGGTATTTCTGTGCGCTCCTGGTGGCCCTACATGATATTAGGCAAATGTACCAGTTTCTCCGGCTCTTCAGTGTGGTATTGTCTTGTACTGGCTTTGTACTGCCACAGTTGGGTTACCTTTGTAATCAGCTAGTGAGTTAAGGAGTTTTTCCTGGAAGACTGAAGTATGCATTACTAACGACAGTATATAAAAGTATATAACAGCTGACCTCTAATGATAGATCAGTCTCAGTCCTTCCTGTGTTATCTAATATTTTTGAGAAAGTTGCTTACAGCAGAATGCTGAACCACTTTTCTGAGAATATCCTTTTAACAACACTTCAGTTTGACGTACGTAAAGGCTTCTCTATGCAGAATGCAAAATGTGATCTCACAAACTCAATTCTAGCAAAAACAACAAGAATTACACTAATGGCAGTTTCTGTGGTCTTGCCAAGGCCTTTGACTATAAAGATCATAAAACTCTGCTAGGGAGACTGAAATGGTATCGGATTAAAGGCCTTCCTCTTGCATATCTTAAAAGTAGAAAAAAAGAGGATCACAAATTATCGTATGATGTAACAGGAATAATATTCAGAATGGGGAAACATTAAACATGATTTACCACAGGTCTTGGAGGCTGATGCTCTCCTGTTCCTGATCTGCGTAGATGATTTACTGAGGACATTGGAGGGCTGTTCAAAGACAATAATGTTTACTGATGATAAAAGTAAATTGATAAAAGGTCCACACCAGACACAGTCAACAGAATAATGGACCGGGCCACAATTGGTTCACAGCCAGCATCTTAACACTGAATCTTGCATAAACTCATATTATGCTATTCAGGATAAATAAAAATGACTTGTAGATACCAGAAGTAGAGATCAATAAGTGTACGCTAGGTGACAGCACTTTCTGTGTGCGTGTGGGTAATAAGCTGAGGTGGCAACAACTTGTGGATAAGTTAGCCAAGAAGCTCAGTTCTGTTTGCTTTGCACTCAGAAATCTCTCTCATTGTATTGCCCTGCATAAAAAGTAGTTAGCATACTTTCATTCAGTTCATCCCTAAGGCATAATATTCTTGGTTATTATAGTTAAGGTAAAAAAAGTGTTGTTCTACAGAAGTATGCAATACAAATATTGTTTAAAATTGATGACTGGACACATCTGACAAGACTCTTCATAGACCTAAGGATTCTTACACATAAATACCAATCATTATATATACTCCCTAATGATAGTTGCACTTAATCACGAAAGTAAATTTAGAAGGAACTCAGCAATTCACAAGCACAACACTAGAAGTAGAAATAATTTCCGTATAGCGTATGCATGCCTCTCAATGGTTCAGAATGAAGCTTTACATTCTGGGTCAAAAGACTGTAAGAGGGTGCCATTGGACATTAGGCAGGAAATTGGAAATTCTCAAATATTTAAACATAAAGTAAAAGAAATACCTTATTAACCGCTCCTACAGTATATCTGAATACTTGGATTTAGCAGTGTAAATTCTGCGTAACTGCAATATTTTTATTAGATAGATCATGATTTTTCCATAATATAGACACCAATAGTGATCTGTCTAAAGTCAGTCCAGTCCAGTCTGATCCATGAATGATGGCGGTTCACGCATGTCGAGGTGCAAATGGGGACTGCACAGTTGACTATTCCAAGTGTCAGTTGCAGTACATGCATGCACGTGTTTTCTGCTTGAAGAAAGAGTATGTTCTGCAAATTATGTCTCTCACTTACTTATGCAGAATTTATCACTTACCACCACGAATCAGCAATGACAACTTGCAACAAATGGAATCGAAATTCACAAAACAACTCGCTATGATCACATTTAATACTTGCATTAGCTACAGCATTCACAGCAGTGTGCTCAGAACATACTAAATGCTCATTGGCTGTCAGAACATGAGTGATGTAGGTGCACAGAACAAGCCTAAACTTGACCACCATCGTTCGTGAGTGCAACTATTGTGCCAGGGCTGAGTCTTTGGTAACATCAGCTCAGTCTCTGAATAGATCCTGCACGAGACTGCCATTTACTTGGCCACAGACTGGATTCCAAGTTAAAATGCAGTGGTACATAAGTACACAAGGAAGATATTCCTATAAGACATAGTTAATATTAGTGCATCTATGCACTAAATGGAAAAATACTTGAAACACATTTTCAACAAATATTTAGAAAAGTGCCGACACAACATTTGAAACTTGGCTCACTTTGTACACCATCTCGTTCAGCTGTGACTCCAGGGTATTGATATTATGGTCAGTTTCAGTGTAGCCTTCCTCTTTATGAGAGTTTCACTTCATGAATCCTCGGAATAATCACAGAAAGATTTGATGATTGTCTAGCTGAAAGTTCTAGGCATACTCTGGCGTCAACTTATGTCCTCTTTGATGGCAAATACTATGTGCAAACCGATAGCATGGCAATGTGTACTCTGTAGTCTGTTATTGCTTGTCATGGCAAATATATACATAGAACACTTCGAAACAAAGGTATGAGAATCCACCTTTTCATACCAATGTTTTTCTATAGATGTGTGAACAATACATTTGTGGTGTGGTCATATGGAACAGAGAAGCTTGAAGAGTTTATAGAACATTTAATCCCATCCATCACAATATAAAATTCATGATGGTTGTGACATGTATCTTCAAACATTGGGATATCATTATCTGTCATAAGGAAGTTTGATGATAAAGACTCTGGTACATAGAGCTTGAACACTTTCATCAGACAAGGAGAGTCTTACCAAAGAATTACATCTATAAATTGTGTTATGAAGGAATGATACTCAGATCATTAAACTGAGACAGAAAGAGAAGCCAAGAAGCGACTATCTACTTTATGCTGGCCCAGTATGCAGAAAGATTGGCAAGCTTTTACAGAAACTGGGTTTCAGTATACTTTTCCACCGTTAAAAAAATATTCTTCATAATGTTAAAGACAATCTAGGCCTTCAAAGCTGGGTGTATTAGGCATTCCATGCAAAAGTGTCATGTTTTACATGGGCCAACCATTAGAAGAGTCGAGGAAAGATTCAAGGAACATCAACGACACACCTGACTGAAACAACCAAGCTACTCTCCTGTTGCTGAGCATTATAATGAATATGATGAAACATGAGGATGCCAGTATGGTGATGTAAACACCAAGTTTCTAGGACAGCTTAATTAAAGAACCTGCTGAAATAAAATTTTTGGAAATTATAATAAACAGAGAATGAGCTATCAATTTAAATAAGGCTGGGGGTCTCAGTCGCAATTTATTAAGATCTCAGCTTCCACCAACCCAACAGAGCTGGCAAACACTTTTCAGTGAATAACAGTACAGTCTTTGAAAAACAAAAGAGTACAAAATGGCACAGTGGGCATCAGGAGTTGAAATTAGCTATAACTGGCAATACAGGACCATCAATAGTGCAGTCTAGTTGCAGTCCAAGCAGCAAGTACACATTACAGCAAAACTTTCATCACATGAAGAAGACTGTGTTGCCTGTCAAAATATTGTGCATGAAATACAATTAACATCTCAGCTGTTTACTAAGAAGCACACCATTAATCAGTCATGCCAAGAAAGTCTGAGCGATTACAGCATTTGGCGTGTTACTAAGACCCTAGAATTCTTGTAGAAAACAGTTGAAGATGTGTGTCTCAAAGAGCCGCATAGCTTTCTTTCTTTTTTTTCAGTGGTTAAAGAGGTGCTTGATATATAAATATTGATTGTCTGTTTTGTATTCACTGAATGCCTGCTGCAGTTTCTTTTAATCAGACACACATTGTAATCATAAGCAAGGAGATGTATTGGTCATTTTAAAAATCGCCAGATACTTAATAGAAACCTATGTGAACTTCATGAATTAATATCGTGTGGTTCAGATGCCATGTTCTTGGACTAAAAATATTCACCATACCTAAGAGAGTTGTAACTAAATTTAATTCCATGTGACCTTAAGAGATAAAACTTGATAAGAAAGCAAGTTTCAGTGTGTCACTGATACTAACAATGGACAATATTCTACAAATTGCAGTGACAGAGCTGCATTCAGCTTATGAGTAACATCTTGAATATGTGCCTTCCACAGGAATTTACCCTCAGTCCCAGAAATCAAATGTCTTCTGGCTTCACTAACTGTACAAAGATTGTAAGAATGTCAGTGCAGATAGAATTGTTCATAAGGAACTGGATAGACTCTGTTTTATTGGGAGGTAGAGCCAGTCTCTTACCTTTGAAATGTGAGCTGTTCGTCTGATGTTTAGATCATCATCTTAGTTTTATTATTCATTGTCAGTCTGTGTGTCCAGTGAAACCATATTTTGTATTAAAAGAACTGTGATTTTCAAATAATGGCAACCTTATGTAATTTTATGCCTACATTTGGTTTTCAGCATCAGTTACTTAAGTTTGATATATTAGTTTTAATTGGTAAACTTATTGATAGTATTCCAGGTATTAATGTACTCTGTTTTGCATTTTTTAGAAAGTTTGCCAGCAAATAAATCTCCCAAGTGAATATGTCTACTACTTCTCATTGTTTCTCATCAAACGTGAAGATGATGGAGATGTCACAGGTAAGTCAGTCTCTCTTGTATATATCACTTTGAACACTCAAAGTAACATTTCCACTAGACTTAAATATTGCATGTACCATCAAAGTAAATTAAAAGGCTTATTGTACATTATTTTGATTCCAGTATTGCGGAAACTTCAGGATTTTGAGTCACCATACATATCACAGAAATCCATCCAGGGTGTTCATCGTCTTGTTCTCAGAAAAAGGTACTGCAATATTTGGTTTACTGATATCTATTACAGAAAGGAGATAAATATTAGTATGTAACATATGCCTCCCCCCCCCCCCCCCCCCCACATATGAACTGTATTTATTATTAGTGTACATTGTAACGGAAGTTAACATATTCTCTGAACTTGGATTCTAAATATTTTATCTTTTTTTGTATTGAATGTTGTCTTATAATTTCAGCTTTATCTGTCTGTTAAAAGAGTCTGAGTAAAGTATTGTTCTACAGTCTGTTCATCTTATTTTTTGAAATGTTATGGGTGCTCTTTCTAAGAGTCCTTTGCAAGTCGAGTGACAAAATAAATAATTTTGATGTTGGTAATGTGGCCGAATGATAAACTGGTTTAATTAGCTATTTGAATGCTGAAGAATATGAAAATGGAATTTTGGCAGATTATTTTTCAGGAATGTTTCTTTTATTATATGTCTTAAATGATGACAAAACGCAAGTACCAGTGTTATAAGTATGGCAATGGAAAGTTCTGATATAATGTAAATAATGTTTATTCAGCCAGCACATTGTAGACATACTGTGTGTGTGTGTGTGTGTGTGTGTGTGTGTGTGTGTGTGAGAGAGAGAGAGAGAGAGAGAGAGAGAGAGATACATACATATGTGTTAAATGCAAATCTATGTTAAACTGTCACACACTAATTATTCTATTATTCTGTGACTTATTTGTAATTTATGGCTCTCTGTCTCTTCCAGTTACTGGGATCCTAGTTATGACATTGAGCTTATGTCAGACAAGGTGGCTCTGAATCTTTTGTATGTACAGACAGTAGCAGATGTCGAAAAGGGGTGGATTTTGAGTTCAAAGGAGACACAAAAGCATTTGGCATCATTGCAGGCCAGAGGAGCCAAGAAAGAGGTACTTCATTCCCGGATACATTTTACTTTGTCATGCTTCAGAAACATGTTTTAAATGCTATGTTAGTTACATGTTGCATATCAGCATGAGCTCTGCTAGCAAAGACCTTGTGAAACTCATCTTGACCTGTTTATCCACATAGACTTATCGGTCTAGATGGAGATGGCAGCTGTGTTCCTTGACTTTGGAAGGCATTCTGTACAGTTCCACACATTCTTTTAGTGAACAAAATACAAGCTTACTGAATATAAGACCAGACTTGTGATTGGATTCCGAACTTTCTTGCTGATAGAACTGCACATGTCATTCTTATCACCAGTCGAGTAACTTAACAGTTAGTAGCAGAAAACTGAGACTCCACAAATATTGAAAAACCAAGTAAAAATATGCCTTTTTAGCCACTCCTCGTACAGTTTATCAGAATATTTGAATTCACAAGGAAACATCACTAACCTGACCTCATATCTTAAGGGGGGAAAAGCACACTTGTCAACTATCAAGTTCAGCAGTCAATCCCATGTGAAAATTTGGGACATATTCGTGATAGTATGCAGTTTTGACATTCTGAATGTACAATTTTCAAACATCCAGCCACATTGCTCATTTGACACTCCCTCCACCCCACTGCAGCTGCCTAAAGCTCAGAGACAAAGTATTATACAACAGGATGCAACAAATGACAACCAAAATCTCTTTGCAGGATGTTGAAGGTGAGGAACAACGGGGGGGGGGGGGGGGGGGGGGGGGGGGGGGGGGGGGGGGGGGGGAGCAGTCAAGTCTGCTCAGCTAGTTTTGAAATCTTATTTGAAAATGCATGTCATTTTAGATGAAAAATTTGTGTGTGTTTCACATATTATGTACTCATATTACTTACCTCTTTTCACTTAATGTAACGTGTTTGTGAACAAAACTTAAAAGCACAATTGCTAAATTATTGCCTGCCTGGAAGAAACTTTGCTTGACTAACAGCTCAGCTGTGCAAGTGTCTAAGTGCAGATATCATTAGCATTATTGTGTGGCTTCGTGTCATGTTATTGATGGAATGTACGACTGTGTTGACATCTTTCGTCCCTTTTTGGCAAGAGACTGATCAGACACAGTTTCTAAATTAAGCTTGCTCTTATTCATATTGTACACCTCCTGTCTACCAACCATTTCTATAATGACACTGGTGTCAGTGACAAGCTCTTCACATGCAGTAAATATGGCTGTCTTGTTACCTAGCTTTTTAGTTGTAGTAACATGGATTATTATTCAAAACAAAATGCTGTGTTTTTTCTTGCCTTTAAAATGTTTTAGTGCTACCTCCACTGCAGCTTGACACTGTACATTAATGTTATGGGTTGTCATTGTTCCTTTGTGTCCATTATCAAATTTATGGGTAAAACTCATTGCACTCTCTCAACTGCATAGAAAGACAGACATAACTGCATTAACTATTTATTTCTCCCAAAATTTCAGTTTAACAGTTTCAAAAGGGAATCAATATCAGAGAACTCTCAAAACTAAAACTAAAACTACGCAAGAATTCTAAAAATGGCTTTCTAGTCATTTTCTGTAGCAGGAACTTCCCATACAGCCCCCCTCCCCTCCCCTCCTTCCCCTCCATTATAGTGGAGCTCTGGATAAGTTTTAGTACTTGTGATGAACCTGCTGACCTGCCCTTGTGAAAGTAACTGGTGTTCATTGCTCTTCTTCTGGGTTCGCTGGTTGTGCCAATGGTGTCACTGCTGTAAGTTGCCTGTACCCATTTCAGATTGAGCTACTGTATTTGATGTAGCCACCCCCTGGCCCTGTCATTGTACAGGTGCTTGTGAATTGAGCACATAAGCTGCCTCCACTCACTCCTAAGGCAATTTCAGTGGGCTATCACTGTATGGTATTGTACTTTATGTTTGTTGCACTTTGGTATCCAGAAAGGTCCCAAATAAGGTGACTGTAATGGTGTGCATACCATATCCATATGTAACATAACATGTAAGCACACTGCAATGTCCTTGTATACGAACATTTTTCTTTCACTGTGTCATGAGGCTGTGGGAGTACTCAGTGTAACTATGTGCCTTCTAATCTGCTGCAGTATATACAGTGGCTCTCATGTGGTCTGAGGTGCCTTGCCATGGTATGTGTGGCTCCTTCTGTCAGAGGTTCGAATCCTCCCTCGGGCATGGATGTGTGTTTTTTCCTTAGTGTAAGTTAGATTAAGTGGTGTGTAAGCCTAGGAACCAATGACCTCAGCAGTTTGGTCCCAAAGGACCTTATCACAAATTAATTTAATCACAGTGGCTCTGGTGACTTATTGATCTGTTGTGCTATGAAAAATTGCGTGGGTAGGTCCAACATTTCCTTGTAAATTATTTCAGCAGTTGAGACCCCTATGTTGAGGCTGTCCACAGCACTTAACAATACCAGTGATAAGGCAGTCGTCCATGAGCTATTGTGGCACCTAAGTGCAGTTTTTAATGTCCTGTGCTTTCTCTTGACCATCTCAATGCTTGATGGACAGTAGTTGATCATGTGGTGTTCAGATAATTTAGGTAGCTGTAGGAATAGCACATCTTCTGACAGTCGCTCTTGGTCAGTGGTGACATGAGCTTGACATCCAAATTGTGACACCAATTGTTTAAGAGGTCCATTGCTGTAGTTTCTGCTGATGTGTCTTTAATAGGCACTGCCTCTGACCAGCGTGTATATTCTGTCAATTGCTGCGAACAAATAATGATGTCCCTCAGATGGCAGCAGTGAACCTATAAGGTTGATGTGCACATGGAAGAATTGATTTGTCATTTTCGGCAAGTCTCCTATGATCTTGGGCAGTTGTCTACCTACTTTACACCTTTGACAGCCTGGGCATGTCCTCACCAGCATGTGACAGTCTTTTTTTTTTTTTTTTTATACCAGGCCACATTAATTTCTTCCATCAGCAATTTGGTGGATGTGTTAGCACTGGAATGTGTGAGGTTGGAATACTGTCAAACACCAAGCATTGCATCCTTGTAGTCACAAACAGTCTTGGGTGGTTTTTGGACATATAAACACAAAATAAGTTCCTTATTGCCTAGCATTCACACTTGATTGCATTTAAGGGGCATCATTTTGTCCTGCAGTAACTTCTGTAGCTGTTCGTCCATGGCTCACTCTGTTTGTAGCTGATTGTGATGTATAAATATTGCCAATCCATGAGAAAAAAAAATCTGCCGCTATATTATCTGGCCCTTTTATGTGCTTAATATCAATGATAAGCTGCTCAATGGACTTCAGCTGACAGAATTTCCATGGAGAAAAACCTTATTTCCTTCCCTGAAAGGTAAAGTTAATGGGCTTATGATTGG
This sequence comes from Schistocerca gregaria, assembly GCF_023897955.1. NCBI lineage: Eukaryota > Metazoa > Arthropoda > Insecta > Orthoptera > Acrididae > Schistocerca > Schistocerca gregaria. Next base: position 442,373,972 of record NC_064920.1, read on the forward strand.
TATAAACAGTATATGGCCGAGCTTTGACTTAGTGCAGAAGCATCGGTTAGCCTCATAAATGGCCAGCAGCCCCATCTGATATGCATTCCACTTAGCTTGTGGTTTTGAAAGCTTTACTGAGAAAAACCCTCAAGGTTTCCAAATGCTCTCAACCTTTTAATGCAGGTCTACCACAATGTCCGACTGCCTAGTGTCCACTACAGTTGCCAACGGCACATTATGAACAGGGTGTGCTAAAAGGATTGCTCTGTGTAAGCTGGTTCTTACCTGCTGAAAGGCCTGTTGAATGACAGGCATCGAAGGCAGAGTGTACGAGGTATGATTGGAAAGTTTTAAGAATGGGCTTGTAATTGTACAATGGTGGTAATTACAAGCTATTGTGATGCATTTCCTTCAAAATAGCCCCCTTTTGACTGAACACACTGATTCCTATGGTGTTTCCACTTTTGAAAACATTCCTGGAAATTGTTTTCCTGAAGTGTGTTACAGACGCTCTCCGTATTTGCCTGGATGTCTTCGATTGAGTCAAATTGCTTCTCTTTTAATGAAAATTTAAGTTTAGGAAACAGCTAGAAGTCTGCAGGGGCCAAATCAGGGGACTATGGCAGTTGTGGAAGCTCAAGAGTTTTGAATTTGGTCAAAAATTCAATGATGGAGAAGGCACAATGAGCCAGAGCGTTGTCATGGTGTAGCATCCTACTCCTGTCTTTCCACAATGCAGGCCTTTTCTTCCGCACCTTCCCGCACAAACACTCCAGGACACATTTGTAGTATTCCTGGTTAATTGTCTGTCCTCCATGTCCTTCATGATGCTCAATACCGGTAGAATCGGGGAAAAAAAAATCACCAACATTGTCTTCACCTTCGACCGACTTGTCGTGCTTTGTTTGGTCGTGGTGTTCCTGGAGTCTTCCACTCCGAAGACTGCACTTTGGGTTCAGGATCTTATCCATATACACATGATTAGTCATCTGTAATTACCCTATTTAACAAATCTGGGTCATTTTTAGTCTGATTAATCAGTTTTTGGCACACTTCAAGTCGGTATTGTCTCTGGTCACTTGACAAGACTTTTGGAATGAATTTTGCAGACACTCAGCACATGTTCAGATCTTCAGCTAAAATTGACTGAACTGCATAGAAACTTAAATTAAGTTCATGAACAATCTCCCTGATTGAAAGTCTATGGTCATAGTGCACTAAGTTGTGAACTTTCACAACATTTTGATTTGTTTTTGGGGTGGAAGGACAGCCAGACCGTGGTTCATCTTCAGATGATTCGCAGGCGCTTTTGTATCTGTTGAACCATACAAAAACATTTGACTGGCTTATACAATTATCTCCAAAAGCTGTTTTTAATAGTTCATAAGTCTTAGGAACTGATTTACTGGATTTAAAATAAAATTTCACACAAACTCGTTGCTCCGTATTTACGTCCATTTTCACACAGACAGAGTCTGGCAACAAGCCCAAACAGACACATACTCAAGCAGCTGCCGCAACAAAATGAATAAAGGAAACACAGTTTACTGTCAGAGGGCATTCAAGGATAAGGCAATGACTCACTCCCCACCCTCCATGTACCTGCCCGCCAAACCAGTACGCAGCAGCTGATGATTCTTAAAACTTTCCAATCACACCTCATATTTGTCAGTAGAGTTGTTACCTGTTGTGCAGCAGTGAGTGGTGCCTGCATCTCTGCTGCTCCAGTTAGATGGTGCCTGTAGAAGTTGATGATCCCCAGGAATGTCCTTAACTGATGATAAGTTGTTGGCCTTGGGACGTTTTTAATGGTCTTCACTTTTTCTTCGAGAGGATAGATACCCGAAGCTGATACTTCATGCCCTAAGGATGTTGTTTGCTTCTGCTGGAGGACACACTTTGCTTTATTTGTTACTAGCTCGTGCTAAAGGATTCTCTCAGACACTGTTTTGAGGTAGTCTTTGTGTAATTGGGCTGCCTGTGAAAATATCAATATATTGCCAGGTATCGTCATCATCATCATCATCATCATCATCATCATCATCATCATCATTTATGACTGATTATGCGTTTCAGCATTCAGTCTGGAGCATAGCCCCCTTATAAAATTCCTCCAAGATCCCCTATTCAGTGCTAACATTGGTGCCTCTTCTGATGTTAAACCTATTACTTCAAAATCATTCTTAACCGAATCCAGGTACCTTCTCCTTGGTCTGCCTCGACTCCTCCTACCCTCTACTGCTGAACTCATGAGTCTCTTGGGTAACCTAGCTTCTCCCATGTCCATGACATGACCCCCCAATCTAAGCCTGTTCATCCTGACTGCTACATCTATAGAGTTTATTTCCAGTTTTTCTTTGATTTCCTCATTGTGGATACCCTCCTGCCATTGTTCCCATCTACTAGTACCTGCAATCATCCTAGCTACTTTCATATCCGTAACCTCAACCTTGTTGATAAGGTAACCTGAATCCACCCAGCTTTCGCTCCCATACAACAAAGTTGGTCGAAAGATTGAATGGTGCACAGATAACTTAGTCTTGGTACTGACTTCCTTCTTGCTGAAGAGAGTAGATCGTAGCTGAGCGCTCACTACATTAGCTTTGCTACACCTCGCTTCCAGTTCTTTCACTATGTTGCCATCTTGTGAGAATATGCATCCTAAGTACTTGGAACTGTCCACCTGTTCTAACTTTGTTCCTCCTATTTGGCACTCAATCCGTTTATATTTCTTTCCCACTGACATTACTTTCGTTTTGGAGATGCTAATCTTCATACCATAGTCCTTACATTTCTGATCTAGCTCTGCAATATTACTTTGCAAACTTTCAATCGAATCTGCCATCACAACTAAGTCATCCGCATATGCAAGACTGCTTATTTTGTGTTCACATATCTTGATCTCACCCAGCCAGTCTACTGTTTTCAACATATGATCCATAAATAATATGAACAACAGTGGAGACATGTTGCAGCCTTGTCTTACCCCTGAAACTACTTTGAACCATGAACTCAATTTACCGTCAACTCTAACTGCTGCCTGACTATCCATGTAAAGACCTTTAATTGCTTGCAAAAGTTTGTCTCCTATTCCATAATCTCGTAGAACAGACAATAACTTCCTCCTAGGAACCCGGTCATATGCCTTTTCTAGATCTATAAAGCATAGATACAGTTCCCTGTTCCACTCATAACACTTCTCCATTATTTGTCGTAAGCTAAAGATCTGGTCCTGACAACCTCTAAGAGGCCTAAACCCACACTGATTTTCATCCAATTGGTCCTCAACTAATACTCACACTGTCCTTTCAACAATACCTGAGAAGATTTTACCCACAACACTGATTAAAGAGATAACTCTGTAGTTGTTACAATCTTTTCTGTTTCCATGTTTAAAGATTGGTGTGATTACTGCTTTTGTCCAGTCTGATGGAACCTGTCCTGACTCCCAGGCCGTTTCAATTATCCTGTGTAGCCATTTAAGACTTTAGATTAGATTACATTAGATTAGTTTTCGTTCCATAGATCCGTGTTGAGGAGATCCTCGTGGATGTGGAACATGTCACCTTTTTTTTTATTTTTTATTTTTTTAAGCTGAAATAACAATATTAATAGTATAAATATATACAACACATCATTTGTTTCTATTAAAAAATTCGTCAATGGAGTAGAAGGAGTTGGCCACTAGTAAGTCTTTCAGGCTCCTTTTAAACTGATCTCTATTTGTAACTAAATTTTTTATGTTTGCTGGCAAATTATTGAAGATGAGTGTTCCTGAGTAGTGGACCCGTTTTTGAACTAAAGTAAGTGCTTTTAAGTCCTTGTGCAGATCATTTTTGTTCCTGGTATTGTATGTATGAACAGAGCTGTTTGTTGGAAAAAGAGATATATTATTTAGGACAAATTTCATTAAGGAGTAAATATACTGAGAGGCAGAAGTTAGTATACCCAGTTCTTTGAAGAGGTTTCTACAAGACGTCCATGAGTTTACTCCACAAATAATACATATTACACGCTTTTGGACTCTGAAAACTTTTGTTTGACTTGAAGAGTTACCCCAAAATATTATACCATATGACATTATGGAATGAAAGTAGGCAAAGTATGCAAGCTTTTTCACTTTTATGTCGCCTATGTCTGCTAACACTCGAATTGCAAATACAGATTTGTTAAGGTGTTTCTGCAGTTCTGTGGTGTGCTCCTCCCAACTGAATTTATTATCAAGTTGTAAGCCCAGGAATTTAAGACTGTCAACCTCTTCTATCTGCTTTTCTTCGTACTTTATGCATATGCTGGGTGGAAAGCTCTTACAGGTTCTGAATTGCACGTAGTGAGTCTTTTCGAAGTTTAATGTCAGTGAGTTGGCTTTAAACCATTTATTAATATCCATGAAAATATCATTAGCAGATCTTTCTAGAACTACACTCAACATACTATTTATTGCAATACTTGTGTCATCTACAAACAAAATGAACTCTGCTTCTGGCAGCATAACTGATGAGAGATCATTAATGTACACAAGAAAAAGCAATGGCCGTAAGATGGATCCTTGTGGGACACCACATGTAATTTCTTCCCATTCTGATGATGACTGATGACTTAATTCACTAGTCCCTTGCACTGACACTCTTTGTTTCCTGTTAGCGAGGTATGACTTGAACCATTTTGCAGCACTGCCTGTGACACCATAGAATTCTAATTTATTTAAAAGGATGTTGTGGTTTACACAATCGAATGCCTTTGACAAATCACAAAAAATACCTGCTGCTTGTAACTTGTTATTTAAAGAATTAAGTACATTTTCATTGTAGGTGTAAATAGCCTTTTCGATATCAGAATCCTTCAGAAATCAAAACTGTGTTCATGATAATATGTTATTTGTGGTCAGATGGTTGAGAAGCTGCCTGTAGATTACTTTTTCTAAAATTTTTGAGAATGCTGGCAAAAGTAAAATCGGTCTGTAGTTTGATGGCATCTCTTTATCCGCTTTCTTCAATAGAGGCTTAACATCTGCATATTTCAGCCAGTCAGGAAATGTCCCAGTTATAATTGACTGGTTACACAAGTAACTTAGAATTGTACTAAACTCACAAGAACATGCCTTAATTAACTTTGTTGATATTTCGTCGTAACCACTAGAATGCTTTGTTTTTAAAGATTTTATTATGGAAGTTATTTCTTTTGGTGATGTGAGTGACATATTCATGTTCCTAAAGCTATTTGTAAAGGCTAGTTTCAGATATTCAAGGGCATTATTTACTGATCCTGACAATCCCATTCTATCAGTAATGGATATAAAGTACTTGTTAAATAGATTTGCCACACTATGCCCATCAGTTACTAATGTGTCATCTACCCTTAGTGCTATTTGCTCCTGTTCCTTTCTGGTTCTACCAGTCTCCTCTTTCACTATATCCCATATTATTCCCTGACATTGCTATCTTCTTCTCGTAGTGTATTTGTTTAGATGCCTGAATTACTTTTTTTAATATTTTACAGTATTCCTTGTATTTAGCTAAATCGTCAGCATTGGAGCTATTCTTGGTCGATAGATACATTTTCCTTTTTGTCTTACAGGAAATCTTTATTCCTTGTGTGATCCATGGTTTTATTATAGACTTCTGTTTAATTTGAGTAACTTTTAGAGGCAAACGTTCCACTGTATTTGGTAAGTTCTGACTTAATTTCATCCACCCCAGCTGCTTTATTGCACTGCAATCTATTGACCATTTTCTCCACTTCCTCAAATGTGATCCTATTTCCATCATCATTCCTAACCCATTCTACCTCAAAATCTGAGACATTGCTGATCGTATTTTCACCTACATTGAGCAACTCTTCAAAATATTCCCTCCATCTGCCCAAGGCATCCACAGGATTCACCAGCAGTTTTCCTGACCTGTCCAAAATACTTGTCATTTCCTTCTTACCTCCCTTTCGAAGACTGCTAATTACACTCCAGAATGGTTTTCCAGCAGCTTGACCCATAGTCTCCAACCTGTTTTTAAGTCTTCCCAAGATTTCTTCTTGGATGGTGCAATTATCTGTTTGGCTTTCTTTCTTTCTTCAACATAACTTTCTCTGTCTACCTGAGTTCTAGTATGTAGCCATTTTTTATGCGCCTTCTGTTTCCTTTTACAGGCTGCCTTGACTGTATCATTCCACCAAGCTGTCTGCTTCATCCTACCTTTACACACTACTGTTCCAAGACATTCTTTAGCCACTTCTAGTACTGTGTCCCTATACCTTGTCCATTCCTTTTCCAATGACTGTAATTGACTACATTCAACTAACTGGTACCTTTCTGAGATCGCTGTTATGTAGTTGTGCCTGATTTCCTTATCCTGAAGTTTCTCCACTCTTATCCTCCTACATATGGACTTGACCACCTGCAGTTTCGGCCTCACAATCCCAATTTCACTGCAGATTAAATAATGATCAGTGTCATCAAAGAATCCCCTGAATACACATGTGTGCCTCACAGCCTTCCTGAATTCCTGATCTGTTGGTATATAGTCAATGAGAGATCTGGTTCCCCTGCCTTCCCAAGTATACCGGTGAATGTTTTTATGTTTAAAAAAGAAGTTTGTGATTACTAAGTCCATACTGGCACAGAAATCCAAGAGTTGTTTCCCGTTCCTGTTGGCCTCCATATCCTCTCCAAATTTACCCATAACCTTTTCATACCCTACTGTTCGATTTCCAATCCTGGCATTAAAATCACTCATGAGCAGAACACTGTCCTTGTCCTTTACTCTAACAACTACATCACTGAGTGCCTCATAAAAACTATCCATCTTATCTTGATCTGTCCCTTCACAACGCGAATATGGTTCATGGTGTGGGTTCCTGAAGTCATGTCCTAGTTCCTGAACCACAGGCAACGTATGAGTGGCCAAGTAAGTGGTCTCGACAGTCGGGATACCAGTTACTTTGGGATAAGGCTGGGCATCTCGGACATATTCTGAGCCGTGGTCACCTTTGTGCTCATACGGCAAAGACTACCAAATCCACCGGTTAGTCTCTCAACCGTTAGGGGTAAAACTCAATGGGACTCGGGGCAAGTAAAGCTAGCAACCTGCTTCCCCGATACTTTAAATATGATGCTGGCAACAATCAGAGCAAAATGCCTCGGACCTTTGGAGGTGACGGAGTTCCACCTCTAACTGACAACTGCCAGGTATGCGAAACAAAAATCTATTCCCATCAATACTTCCTCAGTGAATCTTTGCCAAGACTGGGTTGCATTTTTAGACTGAACAGTATGCTGGGAAACTCAAAGACGCTGAAAGGGTTTACGACAATGGTCTTAGGAATGACTGCTCCAGCCACTGACATCTGGTTGTATGCCTTTTTGCAGTCTACCACACTGAAAACTGAGGCTCTGGCTGAACATATGTAAAATCCTGTAGATTGGAAACAGAGTAGTGGTCAGGGATTGTACTTTCATTTAGCACACAGTAATCTCTGCAAGGTCTCCAAGTCCGTCCTTCTTGACCAAGTGCAAGATGATGCCCATGGGCTATCTGATCTCCATACAGTGCCCACTTCTAACATGCTATGAAACTTTGCCTTCGCCTCTGCAAACCATTCAGGTGCCATTCATCTCGGCTTTTGAAAAACTAGTTGACCTCCAGTAGTTGTAATGTAATGTACTTTGTTATGAAGTAGATTAAAACTGAAGAAACTGCAAAAAGGTGGGAATTTAAGGAGATGGGACCTGGATAAACTGACTAAACCAGAGGTTGTACAGGAATGGGGGAAAGAAATACAGTAGAAGAAGAATGGGTAGCTCTGAGGGATGAAGTAGTGAAGGCAGCAGAGGATCCAGTAGGTAAAAAGACAAGGGCTAGTAGAAATCCTTGGGTAACAGAAGAAATATTGGACTTAATTGATGAAAGGAGAAAATATAAAAATGCACTAAATGAAGCAGGCAAAAAGGAATACAAATGTCTAAAAAATGAGATCTACAGGAAGTGCAAAACGTCCAAGCAGGGAATGGATAGAAGGCAAATGTAAGGATGTAGAGGCTTATCTCACTAGGGGTAAGATAGATACTGCCTGCAGGAAAATTAAAGAGACCTTTGGAGAAAAGAGAGCCACTTGTATGAATATCAAGAGCTCAGATGAAAACCCAGTTCTAAGCAAAGAAGGGAAAGCAGAAAGGCGGATGGAGTATATAGAGGGTCTGTACAAGGGCGATTTTCTTGTGGACAATATTATGGAAATGGAAGTGGATGTAGATGAAGATGAAATGGGAGATACGATACTGCGCGAAGAGTTTGACAGAGCACTGAAAGACCTGAGTCGAAACAAGGCCCCGGGAGTAGACAACATTCCATCAGAACTACTAGACGGCCTCGGGAGAGCCAGTCCTGACAAAACTCTAACATCTGATGAGCAAGATGTATGAGACAGGCGAGATACCCTCAGACTTCAAGAAGAATATAATAAATCCAATCCGAAAGAAAGCAGGTGCTGACAGATGTGAAAATTACCGAACAATCAGTTTAATAAGTCACGGATGCAAAATACTAACGCGAATTCTTTACAGGCGAATGGAAAAACTGGTAGAAGCTGACCTCGGGGAAGATCAGTTTGGATTCCGTAGGAATAATGGAACACGTGAGGCAGTACTGACCCCATGACTTATCTTAGAAGCTAGATTAAGGAAAGTCAAACCTATGTTTCTAGCATTTGTAGACTTAGACAAGGTTGACTGGAATACTCTCTTTCAAATTCCGAAGGTGGCAGGGGTAAAATACAGGGAGGGAAAAGCTATTTACAATTTGTACAGAAACTAGATGGCAGTTGTAAGAGTTGAGGGGCATGAAAGGGAAGCAGTGGTTGAGAAGGGAGTGCGACAGGGTTGTAGCCTGTCTCCGATGTTATTCAATCTGTATATTGAGCAAGCAGTGAAGGAAACAAAAGAAAAATTTGGAGTAGGTATTAAAATCCATGGAGAAGAAATAAAAACTTTAAGGTTCACTGATGACATTGTAATTCTGTCAGTAACAGCAAAGGACCTGGAAGAGCAGTTGAATGGAATGGATAGTGTCTTGAAAGAAGGATATAAGATGAAAATCAACAAAAGCAAAACGAGGATAATGGAATGAAGTCGAATTAAGTCGGGTGATGCTGAGGGAATTAGATTAGGAAATGAGACACTTAAAGTAGTAAATGAGTTTTGCTATTTGGGGAGCAAAATAACTGATGATGGTCGATGTAGAGAGGATATAAAATGTAGACTGGCAATGGGAAGGAAAGCGTTTCTGAAGAAGAGAAATTTGTTAACATCGAGTATAGATTTGAGTGTCAGGAAGTCGTTTCTGACAGTATTTGTATAGAGTGTAGCCATGTATGGAAGTAAAATGTGGACGATAACTAGTTTGGACAAGAAGAGAATAGAAGCTTTTGAAATGTGGTGCTACAGAAGAATGCTTAAGATTTGATGGGTAGATCATATAACTAATGAGAAGGTATTGAATAGGCTTGGGGAGAAGAGAAGTTTGTAGCACAACTTGACTAGAAGAAGGGATCGGTTGGTAAGACATGTTCTGAGGCATCAAGGGATCACCAATTTAGTATTGGAGGGCAGCGTGGAGGGTAAAAATCGTAGAGGGAGACCAAGAGATGAATACACAGAACAGATTCAGAAGGATGTAGGTTGCAGTAGGTACTGGAAGATAAAGCAGCTTGCACAGGATAGAATAGCATGGAGAGCTGCATCAAACCAGTATCAGGACTGAAGACAACAACAACAACAACAACAACAACAACAACATGAAGTACCTTATGACCTAGCTGCAGTGAAACTGCTTTACTGCCTAAATTGACAGCATTGCTTGCAACTCTGCCCATCGTTACCTCAGTGTTCCATCTCATTTGCACTGTGTTCAGCTGTATCTTTAGTTAGTGGTGGAGGATAAAGTCTCCATGCAGAATTGGGTCGTGCACTTCTGCTACTATGAACTTCCATCTAAATCTCTCACTGAACCCTCGATGAACTGTTACTTATTGTTCACCATATGTCTTAATTGGTGAGTTGTTGTAGCAATTAGATGAAGTGCTGCACCCACTATTTCCATTTTATTCTGTTTATACGGGAACACAGTGGTGTCTAAGCCCGTGTCAACTAGGTAACACCAGTTTGCTTGTATTACCTAAAGGTTCTGGGACAATGTAAGTAAGCAAACATTTATCTTGTCTGTTCAGTTCTGTCTAAACTTTGCCACATAATTAGTCTGACCATGGATACAGAAACATGTTCATCTCCTGTAACCTTACACTCAACTACTACGGTTGTAGTGTTCATCTCCTCATTTATATCTTGGTAACTTTCAGAAAACGTGGCCTGCTGCTGTGCCTGTTGTTGGTGGCTGAGCTCGTTTGGGAACAGCCAAGGCGAGTTGTACCTTGTAGCTCTTTTGCTAAACTGTTGATGGCACCTACATATCTATTCATCTCGTCCCCTGGTACCTACCTCTTTCATCTGGCGGACCCCTGCTTCTTCACCACTAGTGTTGACAGCTGCTTCTGCATTGCATCAGTCTGTAGCTTCAGTTGATGGAGTTGCGCATTTGTGCATACGTTCCCTCTCAGTACTTGCTTGTAGCTGCAGCCTACCTCTTGCTGTCGTCATCCACACCTTGCGTTATCACTGCTGCACCATCGTGTCTCACAGTTTTGTGTACTGTGTCTGTCACCGACATCACAGTGGTGATGTTAACAGTGCTACACATGACTATCATTGTTTTTACTGACAGTGGCAGCTGTGTGAGCCATATATACCTTAGTGTGTCATTCGACATCATCTTCTCCTCTACGATACTTTAGAGATGTCATGAAAACCCAGAAGGGGTCCCATCACCAATAACTTCAGAGTGCAGGACCTGCTGTATCTGTTAGTGTATGGAATTGTGTAGAAGTTGTCATACCAAGTCTCTCAAGAGTCAGTACGTGTGTTGTGTGGGCGATTTGAATATCACATCTGCCACTGCCTCCACCGCTGGTGCATCCGGGCTGTTGACAGCCACCACAAACTTACTGGAATCTTCTGTAACATTGTTCTGTGTGAATATTAGATCCAACATGATAACCCATAGCTTGAGCTTCTCTGGCAGGAATTTTTGTACTTGTGTCTTAATTCATGGGCCAGTGACCACATAGATGTGAAGTCTTGTTGTCCTGAAATTCATGGGCCAGCAACCACATACGTGTGAAGTCTTGTTGTCCTGAAATTCATGGGCCAGCAACCACATAGGTGTGAAGTCTTGTTGTCCTGAACTGTAATTTTCATTTGCAAATTTTTAATTTGTTTCTCCAACTGTCCCTGTAGCTGTCAAATTTATTGTTCTATCTGATTGTGTTTTTCTTCATAATATGAAGTAAATCACTCACTTCCAGCCATGCTTGACTTTGCCGTTTTGTCTTGCTATTCTGGGGTCACCGTCTAATAGGTATAACTCATTGTATTATCTCTGTAGATGCACAATAACTATTTATTTCTCTCAGAAACTCAGCTCAACAACTTGATAACAGAAACGATAACAGAGCAGTGTCAAAACTAAAACTAGCAAAGAATAATAAATAAATTATAAAAATGTCTTTCTAGTTGGCATTCTGTCGTAGATGCTTCCCACAAATTTAGCTAGACAAATTGTATTGACATTCAAAAACTACTGTTTATGCTTACCCTGCTTTTCAGCATATTTACTTTTTGTTTTGACAGCCCTCCAGTCAGTGTTGCCATCGTCGTGGAGGCATGTGCTTGGGTGTCTGTGTGGTTGTGTGTGGGAATGCATGTACTGACTACTAGAAGAAGGGCCAGAGAGCTCAAAAGCTAGTGAATATAGTTTTCTACAGAATCTGCCAAAACAGTGTGTTCACACTTTGTCAGACTGTACTGAGATATCAGTATTATCACTTATGTTGCAATATGGTCTTTGGCTCAACAGTACGTTAGTTAGTTAGTATGTTAATCAAAATAGTGAGAAAATGACATGGCTTGAGCACACTTGACATTCAAGCTGAATTGATTTCTCAAGTTTGATAATGCCGTTGAGGTGCAATGTCAATGGAGACAAGGGTTTGAAACAGAACTGCCAAACTGTGTACCAATTGAATGCAATACAGATAAGTTTGAGGTGCATCAGTGATTTGTGATATTCACAAAGGAAGATTGAGAAGACCGTATAAGCTTGAAGATCTGCTTCATTAGCTTTCATGTTGAAAACAATTTGTTTCTTCTCCACAGAAGTCTGCTATGCAATGTGCACTTGAAATGTTAAATGAGGATTAGCAGTACAGTAAATTGTAAAAGCTGCTAAGTGGAAAGTATACATCCCATGATTATTGCACATGATTAATGTGTTCATGCAGATAAGTTAGTTAGTTTACCAGGCATTCATGTGTGGTGTGGGCTGTTGTGTAAGGTCTCTGTAGACCCTTTTTCATTGATGGTATTGACATTGGTGAAGTGTACCTGAAAATGTTCAATGAATAAAACATACAGCCAACCTGGAAATGTTATGCAAATTAATTTTACCAGCTCTATGTGTGCTTTATGGAGCTGATGAAGAGGGTTCTCCTATGAGCAACCGTATGAGCTTTCCTGGGTGACAACCTGCAGGGTCATTGGATTGGACAAAGAGGGCCTACCAAGTTCCCCTCGTGGTCTGCAGATCTAGCCCTTATAGACTTTCACTTGTGGGAAGCTGTGAAACATCAAGCCTTATCAGTGTAAACCGTGCACAATGGAGGATAAGGTGAGATTACTTTGACATGTGCAGTGATCTCTACTCAAACAGTGACTTACGTAGCTGCAGCAATGCTCCTCATTCCACTATATTTCTGGCTGCCAGGCATTTTGCACATTGAACATAACAGTATGCTTAATTGAAAGCAGTACTACATGTGATCCATATTTAAACATAAAACAAATATGTAATAAATACACTCCTGGAAATGGAAAAAAGAACACATTGACACCGGTGTGTCAGACCCACCATACTTGCTCCGGACACTACGAGAGGGCTGTACAAGCAATGATCACACGCACGGCACAGCGGACACACCAGGAACCGGTGTGTTGGCCGTCGAATGGCGCTAGCTGCGCAGCATTTATGCACCGCCGCCGTCAGTGTCAGCCAGTTTGCCGTGGCATACGGAGCTCCATCGCAGTCTTTAACACTGGTAGCATGCCGCGACAGCGTGGACGTGAACCGTATGTGCAGTTGACGGACTTTGAGCGAGGGTGTATAGTGGGCATGCGGGAGGCCGGGTGGACGTACCACCGAATTGCTCAACACGTGGGGCGTGAGGTCTCCACAGTATATCGATGTTGTCGCCAGTGGTCGGCGGAAGGTGCACGTGCCCGTCGACCTGGGACCGGACCGCAGCGACGCACGGATGCACGCCAAGACCGTAGGATCCTACGCAGTGCCATAGGGGACCGCACCACCACTTCCCAGTAAATTAGGGACACTGTTGCTCCTGGGGTATCGGCGAGGACCATTCGCAACTGTCTCCATGAAGCTGGGCTACGGTCTCTCTCTCTCTCTCTCTCTCTCTCTCTCTCTCTCTCTCTCTCTCTCTCTTTTTTTTTTTCTTTATTAAGTTCTCCTGTGCACCGCACATCAGTCTCCTATGAGTCAGTGGTAACCTCTCTTGTATTTCATGTATTAAAGTTACTCTTGATTGCCCTGAAAGACAGATTTTCCTTCTTTCCACTTTTCCAAAAGATGACGTTTCATTTTATCTACATCTCTGTTATGGACAGGGCCAAAGTGGTATCCAACAATATTACATCTTCTAAGCAGGCTTCATCAACACTTCCTTTCTCATCCTTGCCCTATTGTACCAATGAAGCTGTGTGATGAATGTGACTGTAGTGAAAGGGCAGCCTCATCAACATCATCATCATCATCATCATGTAAGGAAACATCAAATGTCAGTCTATTGTTTTGCTCTAAAACTGGCACGCCTTCATTTGTGAAGTTGTCTATGATTTCTGCAACAAAATTAATTTGTGTAAATAATATCACAAAGAAATCCCCTATGCTTTCATGTACCTTGTCTAAAATTTAGTCAAATGGGCTCATATAGTGATACTTACCAGTCACAACTTTTAGTAGTTCTTGTTCTTTGACTCTTGAATATTGTAATTTGATTGTCATTGTGTAGCACACTTAGAGGTGCCACACTGTCAGTTGTCATTTCACCAACATAATGAACACACCTTTTACTTGCTCCTCCCTACAGTATTTTGCACTTTGGCATTAAGCAGTTCCAGTGGAGCAGAGTGAGTGACAGGTAACCAGTGTGCAAGCAGAGCTATAACACCATTGCAAGAAACATTTACAACTAGATTTCCCTGCTAGAGAAACAAGCTACTGTTCTAACAAATCAACATGTACAGTAAATTGGTAAGCCACTACATCTCCCTATAGCTGCACCTCTAGGAGCCTAGCAGCTGTCTCATTCTGCAGTTTCCACACCACCACGTGATGCAATGTCCAAAAACCTTTCAACGTGTAGAAAACAATTCATAAGTAATTCTTACAATTGTCAGTATGAATAGATTAGTACAATGCATACTTTATGGAGGTGGCTACTTCTGCCTGTTAGAGCATAGCATCTCTGGGACTCTCCTTCATGGTGGGATTTACAGAAATCTGTGCATGAATGTAAGAATGAATGAGTGAGTTGATTTAGAGCAGGGGTAGTCAGCATTTTTTACCTTACACCCACTTTTGTATCTCTATTAACAGTAAAATTTTCTAACCACCCACTGATTCCACAGTAATGGTGATTTACGAAGTAGGGAAATAACTTTGATTTATAAAAATTATAAAGCTGAGTTACAGCAAGTTAAAGCATGTAATAATGATTACCAACCAAAGTCATTACATCAAAATTTTGTGAAAACTTAATGAAAATGTTTTTAAAACCACCTTTTACCCCCTGTGAAATATGGAATGCCCACTAGTGGGCAGTAGGGATGAGACTGTTGACCACTAATGTAATGTATCATTTCATTCCTCCAAATCTTACACTCGTTTGTATTCACTGTACACATCCTTAACAAGAATATTTTACAAACAACGAAATATGGTGTTGGTTTGATTTGGAGTATTAGTAGACTTGAGATCTTTCTTCCTATGTATACAGGCAATATAACCGTTTAAACAGATAATAGTACATAATGGTTTGCAGTTGTGTAGTAAACGACATCACATCACAGTATGTAGTTGCAAACTTTTGTATAGCTGTGTAATATTGAAGAGTAACAATGAAAAAAAATTACTTTTGCTTTATTTCTTTTTATGCAGTATTTGGAGCTGGCACGTACTCTGAAATATTATGGATTCTTGCAATTTCGACCATGCATTTGTGATTATCCAAAGCCTGGATCTCGTGTATTGGTTAGTGCAGGAAACCGTGAACTTAATTTAAGAGTTAGACTCTCAGATGGTCAAGATATGAGAGAAGGCAGTTTCAAAGTTACTCGTATGAGATGTTGGCGTATAACCACGTTGCATAATGTAAGTTTTGGAACAAGGTAAAGTTAAAATATTCTTTAGCATAGTACTTGGAATTGGGCATGTACGTGTGCTCTTATTGAAACTAATAATACCAGTTACAAAATGGGCACTGCTTTACTTAGCATTTCTTGTAATGCCAAGAAGACTTTTTTGTGAGTGTCCAGTTTTTAATCAGTCTCTCACCTTTCAAACTACTGTTAGTGCATGGGAATAAATTTTTCTTACTTAAGATTGTTATGAATGAGAACTTCTGTATTGGCTAGTTATTATATGTACTCAGTATGTAATAAATGTTATCTCAACTGCTTCAAACTGTGACCACATTATTTTGGAGTATCAGTAAATAACAAGTCATGGGCCCAGGAGACACAATTTGCTAAAGATTATTGAAATGCAAAAGTCAGCAATCTGAAGCAAGAAAAAATACAATACAGAACATAAAAACATGGCTACTTTCAGCACAAATTCATTACCATAAGAAGTTATGGGAATGTGTCTCAGACAAAATAACACAGAAAAGATGAAAGTGTTCACTACTGGTGCAACTTACTTGCATCTGTAGAATGCACAAGCATGAAAGAAGACTGGGATAAATTGAAGGAGATGTATAACTAGGGGCTTTGTAGAAGTAGTGGTTTTCTGAAAACACCCCTCACAACACGACTGGAGAAGTGCTCATCAAGATGATTTGTAAGAACAGATTTATGTTAGACGCTATTAAATTAATTAATTTCAAACAATGGAAACTCCACGTAGAGATATCAACAATGTGGGAAAATATAGATTGCTACTTACTGTAAAAATGGCATGATAAGTTGCAGACAGGTGCAATTAAAAGACACACATAAGCTTTCGGCCACAGCCTTTCTGATGGAGGCTGTGGCTGAAAGCTTATGTGTAAGTGTTTTTTAATTGTGCCTATCTGCAGCTTAGTGTGTTACCTTTATGGTAAGCAGCAATGTATCTTTTCCTACAAGTTAATTAATTTGTCACTTTAAGTGTTAAGGAAAAATGTATCACAAGACTGAAGAAAGAAATTTATGGCTTAAAGCCAGTTAATAACAACTGGTATATTAAGCTAAATGAAGCACAATGTGAAGTTGCTAATGTTTATGATCACTGAAATAACAGTGGAGATGTGGAAGATGTGCAACTTTAGTTCAGAGCTGTGGCCAACATATTACCAGAACAGGCCATAGTTGCTAATTTCTACACTATGTGATCAAAAGTATCCACACACACCCAAAAACATACGTTTTTCATATTAGGTGCATTGTGCTGCCACCTACTGCCAGGTACTCCATATCAGAGACCTCAGGAGTCATTAGATATTGTGAGAGAGCAGAATGGGGCACTCTGCAGAACTCATGGACTTCAAATGTGGTCAGGTGATTGGGTGTCACTTGTGTCATACATCTGTCCATGAGATTCCCACACTCCTAAACATCCCTAGGTCCACTGTTTCCAACTGATAGTGAAGTGAAAATGTGGAGGGACACGTACAGCACAAAGCTGTAGAGGCCGACCTCATCTGTTGACTGACAGAGGCTGCTGACAGTTGAAGGAGTTTGTAACGTATAATAGGCAGACATCATTCCAGACCATCACACAGTAATTCCAGACTGCATCAGGATCCACGGTCGCCCACATTTTGTTGGAGTGTCCCCGACTGCGCACCCTCCGGCAGTCTTTTAATCTCCCGGGCACGTTGCCTTTGGTTTTAAGAGACGATGCCTCCATGGCTAACGACGTTTTAAATTTTATCCATGGTAGTCCTTTTTATGGTTCCATTTAGGGGGGTCCTGCCCCTTTCCCCTTCTGTGTCTCTTGTCCTCGAGTCTCTCATTGGTTGCAGATTTTAGTGTGTATTCGGATGGTTGACTCTCTCCCTTTTTTTGTTCTCATGGTTAGTCAACCAGTCTCCGGCCCTCTTCATTTCTTCTGTTTCTTTCTGTCCAGTGTTCGTGTGTCCTCTTCTTGTCTCTAGCGTTCGCTGACACATTGGTATTCTTTCAGTGACTGGGAGAAGGGGCGTCTCCTCCCCCCCACCCCTTGGGGTTTTACCTGCTCCGTAAATTTTCATCTCGCCTGTTTTTGGAATGGGAGACTGATGACCTTCGCTGTTTAGTCCCCCTTAAACATCCCAACAACCACCACCACCACAGATGTCAGGAGATGAGAAAACTTGGATTTCATGGTCGATCGGCTGCTCATAAGTCACACATCATGACGGTAGATTCCAAACGATGCCTCGCTTGGTGTAAGGATCGTAAACATTGGACAATTGAACAGTGGAAAAATGTTGTGTCGAGTGACAAATCTCGGTACACAATGTGGCGATCCGATGGCAGGGTGTGGGTATGGCGAATGCCCAGTGAACATTATCTATCAGCATGTGTTGTGCCAACAGTAAAATTCGGAGGTGGTGGTGTTATGTTGTGGTGTTGTTTTAAATGGAGGGGGCTTGCACCCCTTGTTGTTTTGCATGGCACTATCACAGCACAAGCCTACATTGATATTTTAAGCACCTTCTTGCTTCGCACTGTTGAAGAGCAATTCGGGGATGGCAATTGCATATTTCAACACGATCAAACACCTGTTCGTAATGCATGGCCTGTGGCAGAGTGGTTACATGAGAATAACATCCCTCTAATGGACTGGCCTGCATAGAATCCTAACCTGAATAGTACAGGGCACCTTTGGGATGTTTTGGAACGCCGACTTCGTACTGGGCCTCACCGATCGACATTGATAGCTCTCATCAGTGCAGCACTCCATGAAAATGGGCTGCCATTTCCCAAGAATCTTTCCAGCACTTGATTGAACGTATGCCTGCGAGAGTGGAAGCTGTCATCAAGGCTTAGGGTGGGCCAACACCATATTGAATTCCAGCATTACCAGTGGAGTGCGCCATGAACTTGTAAATCATTTTCAGCCAGGTGTCCAGATACTTTTGGAGATGTGAGTACAAGAGCAGACATTTGTCCCTCTCAGTGTAATATCTGAGTGAGTCCTTCATTCTTTCCAAGCTTCCCAACCAATCATTCTCCATGAGGAATCAAACTGAAAACTCTGAACGCGAGATAGTTTTCTTTTGCTTTCAGATATGGAATTTCGCCACTTGGTTGTAAGCACTGGCCATCCTTTCTGTTTCCTGGTATTTTAAAAATGTTCTTAATTGAATTTTTCTTACTTCAGCACTTATTTTCTTTATAATTCATTTTTATAGATTTAAAATATTTTACAGATTAATGATTCAGGAATGAGAAAACTTTGCATACCTTATACACAACAATATTTTTGGAAAGTCCATTTAGTTTACAAATGTTTTACCCCCTTCTGAAAACCATTGGCAACTGCAGGACTCTCTCTTTAAGAAAACAGTAAAAGCTGTAATTTGTAAGAGCCTCTGTTTGCTCTACTTTCTTATCATTAACTGTTTAACATCATTAGTCACTTAAGGTTTTGATGTGAAGATGCTATGAGTACTCGAGGCAGTCACTACTTGCCTTCCTTTTGTTACAGTGGTCCCAGATAATCACTGATATTACAATTAAAAAAACTGTGGATAATGGAGACTTTAAAGAGTACTGTAATTATTTCTTTAATTTTGCTTGAAAAGGATCTGCTCCTTCTGAATTTGCAGTTTTGCCCATAACGCTAAAATCTCCATTCAGTGGGTGTCCATCCTAGCACTGATCTGTTTTGCATCTTCATTTAATAATTTTTCCACCCAATGAAATACTAAGTAGTTTCCTTTACCCATTGACACTTCTTCATTTGCTCAGAGTGATTTCCTGTATTTCTGTTGTCCTCATGTGCAGATTCATGAAGAACATCTATTTCAACGATTTCCACTTTTTATTCAAGCTTACTGCTGTTTCTTTATTTAGACATGCTGTAATATGCTAGCAGAGTATTATTATAGTCAGTTTCCAGTTGGAAAAAAATGGTTGATCCATGTAGCCTTATACCCCTCCAGTCTCTGTACCGTCACTCAGAATAGATTCTTCTGTCACTACAGGAGTCTCCCAAATTAAACATTGGACAGACCATGATAAGTGGATGTTTCGTTGTGTTTCCTTTTGGATTATTACCCGTAATTCAATTCATCAAGCAGAAGTGAATGCAATAAACATATGAAATGAAACCATCATAGAATGGAAACAGTACATTTTCAGGCATGGGTTCCTATTCAAAATATTATGTACTCTTTTCCCCTCTGCAAGTCCTAGAAGTTTGTAATGGGAATTTCCGAACACCACATACCTTTCTCTCTCTCTCTCTCTCTCTCTCTCTCTCTCTCTCTCTCTCTCTCTCTCTTTCTTTTTTTTTCTTTTTCTTGGCTTAAAATTTGAATAAATGTTGTTTTTCAGATGTAGGAACTCATCCACCAACTTTAGTTTATGTTGGACACAACTCCTCCTTTTAATTCTCTCTCTCTCTCTCTCTCTCTCTCTCTCTCTCTCTCTCTCTCTGTGTGTGTGTGTGTGTGTGTGTGTGTGTGTGTGTGTGTGTAGCATGGTACAGTATAGTTACAGATTCATATAAGGATAATGCTGTTTTTTCATCATTATTGCGCTGGTGTTATTATTGTTACAATTATACAGTTAACACTGCATTTCATTTTCAGCATGGTGAAGGCAGCAGCATTCACAGTAATAGTAGCAGTACCTCAGACAACTCACAGCCACAGTTGGAGCTTTCATTTGAGTATCTTATGTCAAAGGACAAGCTCCAGTGGATTACAATTGCAAGTGAGCAAGCAATTCTGATGTCTGTGTGCCTTCAGGCTATGGTTGATGAATTATTACTCAAAAAGACTGGAATGAAGAGAAGACAGGTGTGTACCTTGTTGTTTTCATAATAATAATATGGGGCTGAGTGGTCTAGTGGTAAAGTATAGGCCTGGAAAGTGAAAGGCCATGGGACCGAATTGTGGCCCAACCATGGAATATTCTAGTCTTCCATTAACCTAGCCTTCGCCTATCAATAATGCAAAAATTTGCCAGGAATGGCACATGGCTTGCATCTACATTAAAATGTAAGTCTGCTTTCCCCAGTAGTGTTACTAAGATAGCTTAAGGACACACAAGCTGTTGATGTGGCAGCGAATGGAAAGACTTGTTCTACTCTGTTGAGCCATGTGGAATTATTATTATCATAGTAATATTAATGTTGTATGTCAGTATTATTTTGCTGTGATCAGTTTTAGAGCATTTAGAAATTTTCTGTTAGATTTCATTTTGTGATAAAAGTTAGAAATCTGTTGTTCAACATAAATAACTCAAGTTGCCTGCTGTATTCAATAATCTCTCATGCATATCTTAAAATAATAGAGTAGAATAGAGTAATAGAAAAGAATAGTAATCAGAGCCAAAATGCAAAAGATAATTGAATGTTACAAACACTTTTGAAGTTTTTATTGCGCCAAAAGAAATTTGGTGACGCTGTTCGCATTGACACATGCTTTCAGGCCAAGCTTGAATATTATGCAGTTTGGAAGAGGTGGTGTACGGGTTATTAGTAATGTAAGCATATGACTTCCAGTGGGTGTGCTACCTAAATATTGGTAGACAAAATAGACTAGTGGGGTACATGGTGTCAAGAACAGAAGTGGGGAACTCAGTAGTGGAGAACAAAGACTAACAAAGAGTTACAAATGTTAACTGTTTACAGAATTTTGATACAGTGATTATTATGTGTGCCCTTGCAGACTAATGAAAATGGGTAAAAATACTTCACATGTACTCGTTGAATTGCAAACATGTAATAGAATATTCGAAAATATTGCACAAGCGTGTGGAACCCATACCAAATAGAACTAACAAGGGATACTGAATGTATACAGAGGAGGGCAGCATGAATGGTCACAGGTTTGATCTGTGGGTGGGTGTCGAGATACATAAACTATCCCGAGAAAATCTATTAACAAAGTTTCAAGAACTGGCTTTAATTGATGACTCTTAGGAATATACTACACTCTTGTATGTATTGTTCACATAGGGATCATGGGGATAAGATTAGAATGCACGCACAGAGACAATCAATCATTCTTCCCCTGCTCCATATGGTAATGGAATGGGAAGAAATCCTAATAATTGATACCAAGGGACGTACCCTTTTCAAGCACTTTGATGGTTTTCCGAGTATAGATGTAAATGTAGATGTAGAATAGGTGTGTTGTGATGAAAGAATCATAGAGATGGAAATGGTGTTAGAAGATTAGATGGTAATTGTAATTTGAAAGATGAAATATTAAAAGAATAGATTTGAGGCAAATGAAAGAGGAAGGTGGTGGAGAGGAAGTAGTGTTTAAGAGTGCTAGGTAGATGTTGCAAACTTCATTATATTGTATGGAAGTATATATTTCTGTGGTGATGCTGAATAATGTATAATAATAATAATATGTTTTTATTCTTTATTTTAACCCTTTGATTGCTGGAGGCGCACCATATGCTTGGTGTGCTGAGGCGCTGCGACCTGCGGCTTAATCCGGCTACCTGCGCTGCATGCCTGTTCCTTGGTGTCGCTGCCAGGAACGGAGCAGCCCATACTGCCCAACCCACCCTGTGACGAATACTTCTCAGCTTATTATGTCATGCACAGAGCCAGCATGAATTTTTGGCGACTTTGAACTGTAATATCTCAGGCAATACTTTTTGTAAAGAAATAAAAATTGGCTATCTTGTACAACTCTATGCTTTCTCTTAAGGATAATAATGACAAGAATTTTACGAGCTATATTGAACCAGAAAATTGTAGGTAAATTGGCCAAAAAAATAGGTACCTGAAAAAATTTCGAAGTTTTGCTTCTTGCATCTCCTGCTCTAATACTATGACAAACATGAAACTTGGCATGTAGTAACCTAACAACACAAGGCTCTTAAATATAAAGTTTCATTTCTGTAGCACTTTCCAGTACTGAATGAATTTAGCACAAAATAGAAGATTTTGTAAAAATGTAAAAAATGCCGAGTTTTCATTATGATTTTCCGAAAAACTATGGTCTATAAAACATACCAAGTTGTATAAAATAGAAAGAAACTTCCACATGGGAAAAATATATTAAAAACAAAGATTCCAAGACTTACCAAGCGGGAAAGCGCCGGCAGACAGGCACATGAACAAAACACACAAACACACACACAGAATTACTAGCTTTTGCAACCAATGGTTGCTTCTTCAGGAAGGAGAGGGAAAGATGAAAGGATGTGGGTTTTAAGGGAGAGGGTAAGGAGTCATTGCAATCCCAGGAGCGGAAAGACTTCCCTTAGGGGAAAAAAAGGACAGGTGTACACTCGCACACACACACACACACACACACACACACACACACACACACACACACACACACACATATCCATCCGCACATACACAGACACAAGCAGACATATTTAAAGGCAAAGAGTCCTTGCCTTTAAATATGTCTGCTTGTGTCTGTGTATGTGCGGATGGATGTGTGTGTGTGTGTGTGTGTGTGTGTGTGTGTGTGTGTGTGCGAGTGTACACCTGTCCTTTTTTTTCCCCCTAAGGGAAGTCTTTCCGCTCCCGAGATTGGAATGACTCCTTACCCTCTCCCTTAAAACCAAAACCCACATCCTTTCGTCTTTCCCTCTCCTTCCTGAAGAAGCAACCATCGGTTGCGAAAGCTAGTAATTCTGTGTGTGTGTTTGTGTGTTTTGTTCATGTGCCTGTCTGCCAGCGCTTTCCCGCTTGGTAAGTCTTGGAATCTTTGTTTTTAATATACCAAGTTGTATAATTGAAATGAAAGTTGGACGTGAAAATCAGGCCCAAAAGCAATGTAAACTTTGGCTTTACATATCTAGTAGAGTGAATGCATGATGAAAATGAAATTTAGAGTGCAATAGATTGATAGCACAATATTTATTTATTTTCTGTCTATATAACAAAAAGTTTTTGGCCATTATCAGGAAAATTTAGCTTACATTACACATATACAGTAAAATATTTACATTCTTTCATAACATCATATGGATCAGACGCATGTCTGTACACACTATTTTTCCAAAGGGCATTACAAGTAGATTCCTCTATAGTGTAACACAGTTTATCTTATATTTATAATAGTACAGTACACATAATACAGTGTATAACTACATTCTTTCATACCACTGATAGATCGGAGACATTGTCTATATACAGTGTTTTCCAAGATAGCACTACAACTTAAAGTCCTCTAAAGAGTAACAACACTTATCTATTAATAATTGCTTCAGTCTAGTCTTTAGCATATTTAGATTTGCTTTCTTGAGTTCACAGGATAGTGCATTGTAGAAAATTGCTCCCATTCTATGTGGGCTGTGATCCGTTGCCTTTTTATTGGTCACAATTCTATGAAAATTTGCCCTTCCCCGTGTATCATAGTTGTGTACGTTACCGTTTGTCATATTAAATTCGGGATTTTGTTTCATGAACATGGCTGTTTGCAGTATATTACAGGGAATACACCGTAAGAATTTTATATTTTCTAAAGATGTCTCTACAAGGATCTCTCTTCATTACCTTGGCTACCATTCTTACTGCCTTTTTTTGTGATCTAAAAAGTCTATCTATATGAACTGCTGATGCCCCACCCCATATCTCAATACCATACTGAAGGTGCAGATGAATCAACCCAAAATATATTTGACTTAAAGTATCATGGTCCAAGAAGGCTGAGACCTGTTTCAGTAGATACACATTTCTACTGATTTTCTTACATATATTATCTACATGTTCTTTCCATGATAAGTGTTCATCAACAACGATGCCCAAAAATTTATGTGAATTTGTATATGCAACACCCAATGTGGATGTAAATACAGTATCAGTTATGGCAGCATTATAACTGAGGATGAACTTCATTATTACTGTTTTGTCTTTATTTACAAGAAGCTTGTTTGCTGTAAGGTATGCGGACAGGGTATTGAAACTGATCTCAGTACTGTTAGCTGCAGACTGCATATCACTGCCACAGCTGATGAAGGGTATGTCATCGGCATAGCTTACAATCATGCAATTTTGGGGTTCAAATAAGTTATTTACATACACAGGGAACAGAAAAGGCCCTAGTATGCTTCCTTGAGGCACACCACATTGAAGTGTCCTGAAGGTTGATTTGGTTGTTAGAAACTGCTCATTATTTTTATAAGTTAGCTTTACACACTGTTTCCTGTCTTTCAAATAGGAGGTACATAGTTTCAAGGCTAGCCCTCTCATCCTTACACAGAAGAATGGTATGATTCACAGTATCAAAGGCTTTACTCATTTGTAGGGAAGTGCCTATTACCTTGCCACTTTTGTCCAGCTTATTTAATATTTCATGTATAAAAGATGCTACTGCTGTTGTAGCAGATCTCCTGTTTCTAAATCCATGTTGTAGGTCGTTTAACAGATTGTGTTTGGTGAAATATGATTCAGCTTGATTTAGTATTACTCTCTCTAACAATTTGCCTAGTTCTGAGGTTAATGATATTGGCCTGTAGTTTTTAGTGTCAGTTTTAATCCCTTTTTATGCACTGGTATAATTTCAGTAATTTTCAAAAGGTCAGGGAATACACCATTACTGAGGGAGGTATTTATCAAGTGAGTCAGGGGTTTCACTAATTCAGCCCTGCATTCCTTTGGCACTTTAGGTGAAATGTCATCCCAGCCATGAGACATTTTTGGTCGAAGTGCTGATATGATTGCTAGGATGTCCCTCTCAGTAATACTGTGGATATAAAAGGACTGGCTAGATTTTCCAAGACTAAAATGTTGTTGCTAAACATAAACTTCATTTGTACCACCTGGACTGAACTTTTGTATAAATTTCTCACACACTTCTTTTGGGTCATTAATTTCTCCACCATTTTCTTTTTATGTTATGTTGCTGTGTTCACAAAATTCTGTTTCCCACTTTCTTTATGCATTATTTTCCAGGCACTGTTACTGATACAGCTAGAGTTCCTTATTTCAGAGGTATATTTCTGTGCTTTTAGGTTAGTCAAGGACTCTCATTATGTTTTCCTGAGAAGTTTATATTTTGTTGAGAAATATTGTAGTTTAGTATCTCTAAAAAAAGTATATAGCAATCTTTCATTTTCTCCCTCAGTTCAATAATTTCAGAAGGGAGATTCTCAGCTTAATGGTTTACAGCTTTATTTACTTTTTTAACTAAAGGACAGGTTTCATTTAAAGTGTTACTGAATGACTTACAGAAATATTCCCATTTTTCATTCACTTCAGTTGCATTGTACACTGGCTCCCATTTTTTATTCCCTAGTGCCATTTTAAGCTTAGAATAATCAAATTTTCTTTTATATATAACTGTATCACTTTCAGTTACATCTATGTTCCCTACATCAATTTTCATAGTAAGAGCTCTGTAGTCACAAATGTAGTTTTCTAAGGTGTTTTCATTAACTTTCTCTTTTCCTACATTTATGAGAACATGGTCAATACATGTTTTCGTATTTGCAGTGGTTCTTGTAGGTTCTGAGTTCATTTGTTTAAAGTTATAACACTGTAATACATCCATATAGTGCAAATAATTAACACTATTATTTAATGAGTCTATGTTGATGTTTTTAACAAGCAACAAGTGTTATTTATACACTGCTGTCCCCTCCAGCAAGTCCTCTGGGCAATTTAGAAACTCTTCTGTGTTACTTCCAGGTGACCTATACAGTGCTGCTGTAATAAGGCTGTTGTTTCCATACTTTAGGTTTACTGCTGCAACCTCAAATACAATTTCAGTACTCAGATCATCTATCCATTTCACTTTTTCACATTTTACATCATTTATATTATAGATGGCTACCCCACCAATTTTGTGTGTCTTCCTGCAGTACAAGTTTATAAGTTCTTCTTTGCATCCCAATAGGAAGAGCTGTGGCTTAGTTTCATTTAGGTAAACACTCAACTGCTCTGTTTTATTAATTACTTACTGGACATTCTGAGATGCAAGGGTTAATTTATTATGCTTTCCTCTAAAGAAACATCATTGTTTACTTTGTGACTGAGAATTCTGTTTAATTCATCTTTTTCTTTGATAATTTCCCATATTTTCTTGCACAAGAATTTTTTGCCTACTGTGGGCTTTATTATACTGGTGCAATGTACTTGGCATAATTACATTTGCTGCAGTACATATATTGTGCCATCTCAATCACCAAGTCCATTCATTTGCCAGTAAACTGCTACATATGAAGCAGTCAGGCAGTGTTTGAATAGTTTGACACCTGTTACATCTATTTCCCATCCTTCTTTTCGATCTGGGATTTGGAGAGGCATTGGCAAATTAAAAAATAGTTTTTTTTAGTAATTGTTTTAGAAGTGTCAATAAATTTTCTCAGATTTAGTTCCCAATGAATAGTAATGTTTCTTTGTATGATAAGTCTCAAAGCAGGGTACAACACGTAATGGAACACTTCAAATTTTGCATTGGTATCTAGTTTCCCAGCATACTTTCTGTTTTGTGCAAACCACACATCTACACATTAGCATACTTTCGAATGTTCACTCACAGTAAGAGATGGAAAATGTCTCCCTGTGAATTACAGAGGATTCTCATCTTCGTAGCGCCTTCCCCTACCAGCTTCTTTCTGTTCTGTAGCATATTTTTCTACCTCTCCCTTACGAGAGAAAGGTGAAGCTCTGTGAGTGCCATTTTTCGCCCTGTTACTGACCAGGGGGAGAGAATGAGCATGTAGAATGATGCACAAGTCCAGAATGTGAAAAAAATATTTCTTGTACCATTTCACAGTCTTACGCACTGATCCCACTGAGGTCAGTAACATGTCACAATAGTCAACTGCACCCATACTCGAATTACAATCTACAATAACATTGCGGTTTCTTTATATTTTTTTCCCAGTATTTCTGTCAGTCTTCTCTATGTCAACCATTTGTTTTGTGTGACTTTTAGTTAACATGCACACCTCTCTCTTACTGCACCACTTGATAGCAAGGATCTTGTCAGTGGACTTACACTCAGTTTCTCCTTGTTTTATTTTCTTCTGCAGTTTGGCATGTTGCGCCTGTTCTTACGAACAGTGCCACATGCAGCTGTTCCATGGTTGTGAAACCGGAGGAACAGGGCCAGGCTGGAGTACCGATTATCGACATATAAAATATGACCCTGTTCAAAATACAGTCCCATAAGAGTTGCCATTATGTCGCCACATTGTCCTAAATTGTGGAACCCAAGTTCTGTTGTTGCGCCTGTATATATAATAAAATACAAAATATACCCACTCTGACAGTCAGACAGTACAAAAGTCTTCATTCTGAATCTACTTCGCTTGGTTGGAGTAAGCTGCTTGAAAGATAATCATCCTTTGAACAGCAAGAGACTTTCGTCTATACAAAGCTTGTGATGTGGCCAAAATGAATTACGAAACGTCTTACAATATTTGTCAACAATTGTCCTAATCTTGAATAGACTGTCACCTCCAGTCCTACAGAGTTCTCACTGAAGTGTAACACACTCAGAAGTAGTCAAAAACGGTCTCAGGACATAATTTTGCTGAAAACTGGTGTGTTCAAAAGTGTATCTCTGGACCAATAACCATTTAATTTTAACTTCTTAACTTGCGTCATTAGAAGGCAAAGAGCAACAAAACAATACATTTCCTCAAATCCAGTGTCTTTCCACTTTGTCAGTCGAGAATTCACAGATTTTGTAGTATTTTCTCTGGTGTAAACGTAAAAATGACTTGTTTCACCAGCAGTAAATTACAACAGTTCTTCAGACATAATTATTACAAAAAATGAAAGAATGCTTGGGTCAGTATCTAGTCATCAAAGTAATGGTTTAACGGCTAGAAATCTGTTTCTTTCCAGTCAAATGTGTCACTTCAGTGTACTCTTTTCAGAACCGTTTCACTGTCACTTTCTGATTCCTCAAATTCAGAGGAACTGCTGACTATAATTCTTGCTCTCTCCTCTGATGTAAAGGGCTGAGGACTACAACTTTGAGATTCTGTTGAAGACTCACCACTGCAAGCAACATCAGATAGTTCACACTCACTGTCGCTCTTAGTGAGCATATCCAGGGTCTCTCTATCTGTGCAACCATGGCGACGTGACATGAAAACTGACGAAAACACGGGAATTGAAGGCGAATTCTGCAAAGAGGGAACACAGCAACAAACATATATGCACTCTCGAACTATATACTCAGACCACTGAACAGCTACTGGGAAAGCAGGGTGGAAAGACAGCTCTGCGTGTTTACACATCTGTCGCGTTTGCGTAGCTGTGACACAGCGTGCCTAGCAGTGGAAAGGCCAGTGGCACGGTACGCGTCAACACGTCCTTAGTGCTGTAGAGAAGATCAGAGGTCCGCACTTAAACACATCATGCACCCCAGAGGAACGGCGAAGCATGACTAGTTAACACATACCCAGCAGTCAAAGGGTTAATGATGATGTGATTTCAAGTGAAAGAAAGGAATCTTTAACTACTTGTGCAATACTGCTTGTACAAAATCATAAATTTATCAAAGAGCAATAACGCATCTAGACTTCCTTCCAAATGCTCAGGTTAATCTAAGCTTGTAATTAATGTGAAAAATATAAAAACAATTGTTGTTTCATTTTACAAATAGTATTCATGTGTGTGAGCTGTTCACTATATATGTTAAGATAGCTATTTATTATTTTTAGTCTGAGCCACAATATCAAAATATATAATCTTTGAACTTATTGTTTTCATTAATTCGTGTAAAGTGTACTAAAATTAATTTTCAGACTTTAATCAAGGATGTTTTATTTGTCTCAAGTGAACATGTTGTTTTCAGCCTAGTGATAATTCTAGGAAGGGTAGCTGGTCCTACATGAAACGGGACGGGAGCAGCCAGTTAATAAGCATCAGTCAGTCAACATCAACAGATGGAATTGCAACAAAGCCCAGTGCAGAGGTATGTCCATCCGTTAGAAACAATTCCAAGAAACTATGACAATAAAAAATCTCTGGTGACTAAAAGCTGCACGAAATAGCAAAATGATAGCTAAACTAAGAGAAAAAGGAACTATTTTATTCCTGCATTTTTATTCAGTATAATCACTTAGCATTGTGAAGGGCATAATGCTCACTCAATATTGCACTTTTTATATTTATGTATTTTTATGTTGTTATATGTATCAAATCTTTTTTATATGAAAGAGATAATGTTGACTGTGGCCATAGCATTCAATAAGCCACATGTGCCTCTGGGGTCATTCCAAATAACAAGTACTTCAGGAACTTAATCGCCTTGTCTGGTTTTATAAGTTTGGCTAATGTGAGCTTCTTAAGTTAGGTGCTGATCAGCATCAGTAATCTTCTGTAACCTTACGCTAAGGATATGTTTCAGCCCCAGGCTGGCTCTATGGTCTAAGGGTTAATGTCACTGACTACTAACATGGATGTCCCATGTTTGATTCATATTTTTCTGTGATGGAAAGGGCTGGAACAGGGTCATCTCAGCCTCTTGAGACCAAATGGGAAGCTGCTTAAATAAATGAACAGTGAAACTGACACTCAATCTGCAGAAATGGCATGAAACAGAATGTCTTGCACCAGACCTGTAGTTACACAACATTTATTGTTTATTCTTGAGCAATAACCTGGGTAGCTCTGTTGAGTTAACTTTTATTCTCTTAATTGACGTGGGAATAAAATTATTTCCAATTTCTCTTGTAAAAGACTCCCTGTGGGATGGATGAATTATCTAAAACAAATAGCAGATGCTCAACAAAGAGGGCTCCAGATTGCTCACTTTCAGCAACAGCTCTGAAGAGAATCCCATTTTGTAACAGGGCTCTTACATGTCTCAAAATGTTTCTCAAAATTGTTATCGTTGAACCTTTTTTGATCTTAATGTTTATTGCAGAGCATGGGTAGATGGGATTTTAAGTTAAAATGTTTATCAATGTGCACATCCAGGAGATACGAACATTAGCTTTTATATATTTTGTTTCCACCTGTTCTATTGTTATCATTCCTTGTACTGAACCAAATTAATTTTTTTTGTGTCAGTTGATGGAATACATAGAGAAAATAATTTTGTGATAATATCATTTATAATTCCCTCTGTGGGTGCATCAGCAAGATGTTATCATCACTTTGTTAGTTACTGTTCTAGATATAATCGGTCAAATGAAGATAAAGTGTTTTCATGTGCCTGTAACATAGTTTCAACTTTGACTGTAAACTCCCTCTTTAATTTTTGTGAAAATGCAGTAATTTTGTTTGACTCCATGAATAAAATTTGACTGGGGTGGCCAAATGGTTGAAATGTTTTGGTGTAAAAGTCAGTCCTTTTAATCACTCTTGTTACCGGAAGTAGCCATATCTGTTTGTTACTCTCAGTTTACTGTGCAGGTAGAAGAAACTCTGAGCCTATTGAAGTTGTCCCTTTGTGGATCTTCCATTATCATTAACTTTTGTGATTTTTTTCCTGTAATATACTGTGTATGAACGGTTGAGTGTGCTGTCATGTTTGTGGAGTAGTGCCAAAATGTGTATGCAAGTTTGTGTTAATGCTTTAATGGGAGTGGCATGCGAGAATGTTAAACAGAGCAGATTCTAGTTTGTTCAGGCGATAAATACTTTACTGATCTTACTAGACATCCGTAAACTGCCTCGGACATTAAGTTTCCATAGGACTGTCAAATTTGTTTTTGTAGCTTCACGGTTATCATTACCTTGTTCCATTCTTTGGTATGTCCTCAAGCCGTGGATTATATTGATATAGATTTCACTGTTAAAAGTTTGTGCCACTTCAGTGATCGAGGAAAAATTATTTCACCTCAGACCACCTAGATGGTGTTAAGAACCTACGATCTACAATTGTGCACTTAAAATATGTAACACGAATGTAAAAACCAAGTTGTGCTACTGTTTTTATTCACACTTTCTTTTCTTGCCTGCAGAATGGAGACACAAAACCTCCAGCCAAATTGGAATCCACATCATCTATGAAACGGCTGTCAGAAAAGTTGGCAAGTGTGTCACTTAAGTCTTCCATCAGACTGCTGCCTCACCCACTTGTTGAGAATGATGCATTTGAAGGAATTGGTGATGATGATCTCTAACAAAGTGAAATATCTCATTGCTGAATAATGTGCAGTATTTATATTCAGCATTTAACTCTTTTTCAGTGCCAATGAAATATATA
The DNA here is from genome assembly GCF_023897955.1 of Schistocerca gregaria. Lineage (NCBI taxonomy): Eukaryota > Metazoa > Arthropoda > Insecta > Orthoptera > Acrididae > Schistocerca > Schistocerca gregaria. The sequence continues at coordinate 442,405,646 of NC_064920.1, forward strand.
AATAACCATAAGTGTTGACATTCCAGGATTTAGAAATGTGCCGACAAAACTTTTAAATTTCTGTTTCTGATATTTTATGATGCTATTTTATGTGCGACAAAATGGAAGATATATTTTGAACTAAAGATATACACGGAAATACCAGCTGAACTGGATGGAAATATATTGGAAGCATTTTCATGACTTCAATATACTTTTTACATTGTTAAGCACGTATATCTTTTTTATGTAAAGTGATAACTTTGTTTCGTCCATGACAAGATACGTGATCTGTGTAGTTTGTGTGTGGCTATAAGTAACTTGTTGACAAGTGCATTGTAGTGTTTTGTGTCAGTTGCACATGGGAAGCTGAAGGCTTCAAAGACCATGAACTGTTTCTTACCGGTGAAATTTCATAATAATAAAAATTTTGAAAGTGTCACTGTGGGCTCTTTATTCAGTTCCCCTATCTTTACTTGCAGGAAACATGACAGCTGCTGAATGAATGCCTTAGTTACCCTAAATTTCATCATTGAGCAAAAGAGGGTGATTTTGAGGACATCAACAGCTCAATTATGCATTTTCTTTTTTGTTTCACTAGTAAGAAATATTTCTTGTTAAAATGTGATCCACTCCCTCATATTTTCATTCATCCATTCATACTGAAGCAAACAACATTTTAAATTACTAATGAAGTCTTGGTGTAAAATCTATTGTTGAAATAAATTAAAACATAAATGAATACAATAATAAGAACGTATCACTAACATTGATGAGCTGGCCATCCTTGTGTAGACATTAATTTGTCGTTCTTTATGTAGCTTAACACATGAAAAAGTGTGTAACTTAGGCCATCTTCAACACATCTCCAAGTAACATCATCACTGCACTCTTGGCTGAATATGAATGCAATAAGTTAAATTGTAACACACTATACAGTGGCAGTCTCTGCACTAATAGGCACCACGTGTCATTCAGCAGTGCCTATTCAAAGATAACTAACATTTCAATCCACTCATTGGCTAGAATATAGCCAGTTAATGTGATATACCAACCATAGTTTACTGATACTGAATGCAGTCCTCTTCCCCCCCCCCCCCCCCCTCTCCACTTGTATGTGACTTCTCTATACCAATGGAAGGGTACAAGGGGGATGGGTTTCACATCATTGTATGACCCTACCTTATCCGTCAAAATAACATCTCTCGTGTACTTTTGTAAGCAGAGGACAGAGTTTTCGTATGTTCTACACTTTTTCTTTATACTTACATAGGCTGAGCAGCTCCTCGAGGTCAGAGCAGTCAATTAATTTGTCAGAACTGATATGCAAAACGCAATATAATGATGATATAAATAAAATAGAAAGAAACTTCCACATGGGAAAAATATATTAAAAACAAAGATTCCAAGACTTACCAAGCGGGAAAGCACTGGCAGACAGGCACAATGAACAAAACAAACACACACACACACACACACACACACACACACACACACACACACAGAATTACTAGCTTTCGCAACCGACGGTTGCTTCTTCAGGAAGGAGAGGGAAAGACGAAAGGATGTGGGTTTTAAGGGACCTGCCTACACTGTGACGCTTTCTATGTGGGAATGACCAGCAACAAACTGTCCATTCGCATGAACGGACACAGGCAGACAGTGTTTGTCGGTAATGAGGATCACCCTGTGGCTAAACATGCCTTGGTGCACGGCCAGCACATCTTGGCACAGTGTTACACCGTCCGAGTTATCTAGATACTTCCCACCAACACCAACCTATCCGAACTCCGGAGATGGGAACTCGCCCTTCAGTATATCCTCTCTTCTCGATATCCGCTAGGCCTCAACCTCCGCTAATTTCAAGTTGCCGCCGCTCATACCTCACCTGTCTTTCAACAACTTCTTTGCCTCTGTACTTCCGCCTCGACTGACATCTCTGCCCTTACTCTTTGCCTTTAAATATGTCTTCTTGTGTCTGTGTTTGTGCGGATGGATATGTGTGTATGTGCGCGAGTGTACACCTGTCCTTTTTTCCCCCTAAGGGAAGTCTTTCCGCTCCCGGGTTTGGAATGACTCCTTATCCTCTCCCTTAAAACCCACATCCTTTCGTCTTTCCCTCTCCTTCCCTCTTTCCTGAAGAAGCAACCATCGGTTGCGAAAGCTAGTAATTCTGTGTGTGTGTTTGTGTGTTTTGTTCATTGTGCCTGTCTGCCGGCGCTTTCCCCGCTTGGTAAGTCTTGGAATCTTTGATTTTAATATATTTTTTCCATGTGGAAGTTTCTTTCTATTTTTTATGACTTACCAAGCGGGAAAGCGCCGGAAGATAGGCACAATAAAAAAACACACACACAAAATTTCGAGCTTTCGCAACCGGCGGTTGCTTCGTCAGGAGAAAGATGAAAGGATGTGGGTTTTAAGGGAGAGGGTAAGGAGTCATTCCAATCCCGGGAGCGGACAGACTTACCTTAGGGCGAAAAAAGGATAGGTATACACTCGCGCGCGCGCACACACACACACACACACACACACATATATCCATCCACACATATACAGACACAAGCAGACATGATGTCTGCTTGTGTCTGTATATGTGTGGATGGATGTGTGTGTGCGCGGGAGTGTATACCTATCCTCCTTTCCGCTCCCGGGATTGGAATGACACCAAAATCCTCTCAAAATATAGACCCATAAGTAATTTGTGGATCACAGTTATCTTTTTAATACAGTATTTTAATTTTAAAACATGTCTTTGCTTCTTCATGTTTATGATGGTGAGCCCTAGTTTGAGAACTGTGATCAATATCTGATGCTGCATTTGTTGCTTTCTGGTGATATGATAATTGCTCCAATTCCATATGGAGTGGTGGTGGTTGCAAAAAAGGCACAATGGCAGTTTGAAACAAGACTGGGAAAGAAGATAGTCTGACAACTGGCCATTGCCAGCTTATTTCCCCTCACCAAAAGACATTTTTAGAGAGGCAGCCTAGCTGATCCATACAGTATTCATCCATCACTGAACTAGGACAGCATAAAAGTCTTGCAAAACTAAAGCAGATGTGCTTGTTCTTATCACATTGATCTTTAGGTACATTAATTTAAAGTGCTGAGTAAATGAAATTTTGCCTTTGGGTGTCTTAGATGCAGCAACCATGTCATAAGCAAAAGTCAAGTTCAGCATTGTCAGTGAGTCTGTTAGAGGTGGTGGTGTGTGGCGGCCGGCACATTTAAGCAGAGTGTTGGATATTATTAAACTATTAGAGCAAGTTCTTTGAGAGATGTAGGTAACCTAAATGCACGTGTGCATACACAAGCCACGGGTATCTCTGGGCAGTATGGCTTGTGGTGCCCAACATTATTTACTTAGTGTTGTTCTCTGAATTTTATTCATAACTATGCAGTGGCCTGTTAACAAGTTGTCAGACTGTAGATGCTTCACACTACCCATGTGAAGCCGGGCTGGGTCATTACTTCTTAATAATATTGAAAAGGCTATTTAAATGTGCCTTTCTGTTGCTCAGCAACTACACTATGTGGTGAGCAGCAATCTTTCATAATTAATATTTCTGTTTTCCCATCCCAAATTTTCCACTGTTTGAAATCATCAAATTATGCTGCTTGCAATTAATGAGTACAATTGTATGAAGTGGTACCACATGGTTGTTAACTTGCAGTCAGCGGGCATTCTTGGAATGTTTGCAAGGCTGGTTCAGCTGAAGTCTGCTTCCATCCATACTTCTGGCTATGACTACTCTGCAAGCACCTATTGACTTTGTGTTGCTGTGATATCTTTTGTGCAAACTGTGAAGTGTATTCTAGATTATGTCCCTGGCTGCTAACTACCTGGAAAAACTGTGAAGTTCCTGCTACTCTCAGTTAACACTTTGTAGTGCTTGAGTGGGCAGCTGAAGAGTGTAAACATTTACTGGTAGTGTACCAGTAAAATTAACATTATGGACATTATTTTCTGTAAGATGAAGCAAGCTCACTTACATATTAATGCATGAAGCCACATTGTAATAGCTGGTTTGTCAAAAATTTAGTTATGCATTTGATGGCAAGAAGAAAATCAAGCCACTGTGGCTTTTTTTTTTTTTACATGAATGAAAGCACAAAATTCTGGATGTTCTACAGTACTAATTCATTTATAAATATAATTTTATACCAAGCTGTGATGGAAGAATCCATTAACATGATACAGTTACTTCTTGTATGTATAAAAATGTACATTCTCATATGGAGACCTAATTGGGACTTCAGATACGCTACATTATAAGGGCAAGTCAGGACAGAATAGTGTGATTACCTTCTTTAACAAAAGGAGAGAGTAATTCCTAAGGTCCCTCCAAATCTGCGTATGGAGATGGATTTATTGAAACACTACAGTTAATTGTTGATGCAAGGCCCAAGTACAGTGCAGTAAATGCTAAGGAATTGCTACCTCATCCAACCACCATTTTGAGGCAATCATTACAGTAACAGTGAAAAAGGAAAACTTGTGGATTGAGTGTAGTGCACAAGAGTGTCCAATAATGAGATGTAAAAGTTGGAGAAAATATTGAACTGGAACTGATAAAGATATTATGGTCTTTTTGATTCAGTACCGTGTAAAACATTCAGACAATGGAAACTTCATGTTGGAAAGTCAGAAATACTGGAAAAGGATAGATTGCACTCACTGTAAAGATGACAGTTGAGTTGTGGACAGGAGCAGCGAAAAGACTGTTACACATTATAGCAGTGGTCATCAAACTGCGGTCAGTGGTTCTGAGCAGTATTTTATAATAATGCCTCTTGGAAACTTAAAACCAGAATCCAAAAATGTCAACTAATGTTTCTTGCTGAGTAACAAACAAAAATACTGCTACAGTATAATTGTCAAATGGACGAAACATGGATCCGTGAAAGCGCATTACTCTAGATGGTCATATTCAAAGGTGGTATATGTTTGTAGCAAGTAACATGAAATCAAATTAAGATTGTTATTTATTTTATTGATCATATGGCAATACATATACAAAGATTACAAAACTTCAACATGTCAACATTTAAGCACAGCTCTCCAGCATTTAAAAAATAAAAAAAAAGAACAACAGCTATATCAAGGTCTTTTATCATATCACCATTTGCTGTCAGGAAATCTTCAAAAGGACCCTTGTAGGCATGTGCAGGACATGTTGACACAACAAGAGCAGCTGTCTGTCCTTCTGCATCAGAGTCAAAAGATGAAAAAGATTATCCCACCTTTAGAGCAAGTCTGCACATACTCCATGGCCCTTTCAGATGCGGTTCCAGGTAGCCCAAATCGCCCGAGGCTGGTTGAATCCAGCGGGTTTGTTCTGAATAAAGGCAGTTTCAGGTATTGTGGGGGACAGTTTTACTGCCAGCAGTGTTTCCATTCATCAGTGGTATTGAATTCAGTCCTGACTGTGATGATAGTGGGATGTCTTGATCTCAGTCTTTTTCCCTCCACAGGGAATACATCGTTCGATACTGGAAGGTCAGTGTTATCAGCAATCTTCTTGTCTTCATGCAGTAGTGTGCTCTTCTGTTTGATATCAGGAGATGAAATGTGGCTCGAGATAGGTAACCAGTTTGTGCGAGTAGGTTGTACTGGCATACTAACAAGTCATCTTTTTTATGTGTAGACTATTAAGCCAGTTAGGCTGTTTGCATCTGTAATATTTTAGGCTGTTTGCATCTGTAACATTCTATGAGTCCCACAGGCTCTCTGGTTGGTGCTAAATAGCAGTCACTTTTTCAAGGCAAATGTCTGTAGCTAAGAAGCAGAGGCAGTCCAATAATCTCAAAGATCTCCTGGCTAAAATAAATTACCACAATACTGTTGTAATACAGAACGAGTAAAAGGTTCAAATGGCTCTGAGCACTATGGAACTTAACATCTGAGGTCATCAGTCCCCTAGAACTTAGAACTACTTAAAGCTAACTAACCTAAGGACATCACACACATCCATGCCCGAGGCAGGATTTGAACCTGCGACCGTAGCGGTTGCGTGGTTCCAGACTGAAGCGCCTAGAGCCACACCTGCCGAAGATGACCTTCAAAAGATTTAGTAAACATTCTTGATCGTGTCGCACATTTCAATTACTGTTAGTAATTAATATAACATACTGATTTATGTTGGTCACCAATTAATAGTAAGATTGGTAGGGGAAAGGTAGCAAAGTGACCAGGATGGGAAAGTGCATATTTTTTGCCCTGATGGCACTGCCGAGAAGTTGTCAGACTATTTCCAATATACATAATGTACATCACCATTGTTGTCAGTGAGACAGACAGAAGCAGCTTATTCTGTAAATTTTTAGTAAAAGTTTTTGTTTTGTTTTTGTGTCACCTACTGTAAAATAAGTCATTTATAGTATTTCTCACTTGTATGGACTGTAATGATTTTTTATACTATCAATGTTTAAACATCTTTTGGCCTACAAATGTAGTTCCTGATTATTCATTTCAGTCTGATAGTCTAGTCTGTGAATTACTAATGCTGAGATGACATCCAGTCAGGAAATGTAGCGACACTACTCGTCACGAAAAGCTGCCAAGGTGGTCATCCCGCTTAGATTTAGTTACTTCAAAATGACAAGCATTATACAACAGATAAAACTGACTTTTAAACTGATTCACACACAAAGCTATCATCTGTCATTATATGCCTTCGTAAAAATTTTGAATTAATTACCTTAAATTGTTTAAAACTATCTCTGTTCTGTTATTTTTGGCCTAAAACAAAAATTCGATTGAAACCACTCTGCTGCAGTCACTTGGTATTCTTTCAGACACTACGGCGTAAAGCAGCCTAGAAAATGTACCTAGCAATCAGAAAAAGAAACATGGGATCCTGCTGTAATGACATTGGCGACATTACCTACTTAGGTACAGAAAATTGGTCACTATGAAAGTCCTCACAAAAATGCATATAGTTCCAAAATATATTTTTTTATTTAAAAATATTTGGTATTAAATCTTACACTATTCAAAATGTGTAAATGGTAAGCGTCTATCAATAAGCATGGTTTGATGAAAAACGAATCTCTCTTTGAGTGGCCACTTTACTCCCTCCCCCACCCTTTTTATACAGCCTGAGGTGTCGCCCTACAATGTCAATATTGGTTCTTAAGCAGAAAAGTTTGATAACCACTGCATTATAGCTTTCGGCTAAAGCCTTGTTCAGTAAACAGAACACATACACACATTCACATAACTTAGCACACCTACACATGCATGACCATTACCATCAGCAGCTCAGGCTGGAATGCGCAGCTCACTCTCAACAGCACTTTCCTAGTCATGACAAATTCTACATACGTTACACCATTTTCAGCAGATTTGACTAGAAATCTGTATCTCCTTTCCATTACATATCAATGACCCCCACTATCTAGACTAAGCCCTTTATGGACTGTCTATCTTCCATACCACATTCTGACATGTGATATTCCACATTCCAACTTGTAGAATGTTATTCTTTTATTGGTTAATCATTATTCAATCTTTTTCTAATGGTAACCCCCCCCCTCTTGGTAGCCCCCTTCCAGAGATCCAAATGTAGGACTAATCTACACTCTTCTGCCAATGGTGTGTGTGTGTGTGTGTGTGTGTGTGTGTGTGTGTGTGTGTGTGTGTGTTACATTCTACGGCAAGGAAATCAGTGCCCTTACAAATATTAATATGAACAATTGTGGTTATAATGTCATAATACTAGGAAGAGTAAGTCGTAACAAATACATGTCCTCTCTCTCAACCTACTTTGCAAACATCCACACATTCTAACTAACTAACATCCAGTAAGGCATCATAAAAGTGGGCAGGCGATAAAAAACCGGCAATTAAAAGATAAGTAAGATAAAAGGACAGCTAAGCTAATTACACAGGAAAATGTGACTGGCTGATCACTTACAAAAAACATGGATGAGCCAGCAAACCTGATAACTCATTAAAATTTTAGGAAACTATTTGGGCAATTCATAAAATTTCAAAAGATATGCCACATCTGTTTGATTGCCAGTTAAAATAAGAGGCAAATATGTTGGAAAATGAAATGCTGCCCTCTTGTCTGAATATAAAACAGTCTACTAAAATGTCACACAGTAATCTGTACACTATAAGTACCACTCAGAGGGTCCTCTCACTGGAGCAAGGAGTCATGTTTCATAGGGCTACAGGGCTTCATAAGGCTATGTCCAATGTGCAAACCAGTCAGATAGACCTAATCCCAACTGCCTGGTTGGAAGGTGGCAGGCCGTAGCCACATTGCTGATCTTACTACGTGTTTTTTATTGTCAGTCACATCCACCCATTCTACTTCCCATCTATGTATGACTCGTGCCTCAACAGAGAGGTGCTAGCACATGTGGCGAAAGCACACTGAACTATCCGAGTATCACGACATACTTCTCTGGCTTGACATCCTCCATTTCGCTTCTCTTAATACCCATATTTCATGCTGCCCAGCAGAAAGAAGACTCCTTTCCCATCCACTGCAGATGGTAAATGGTGTCCTGGATATCCTTGACTAATTTATCTACTAAGCACAAGTGTCATAGGGTTATGGGCACTCAGGGAGTCAGAAAAGATTAATTTTGCAGGCAATGACACATCTCGTATGTTCCATTGCCCTCAAGATTGCACAGAATTTGGCATCAAAGGTGGTGAAGTCTGGAGATAACCACATTTTGGGGACACAATTAGGGAAAACAACAGAGCAGCTAAACGACTCCCCATTTTTAGTCTCATCCATGAATACAGCTACATTGTTGTGATGCTCATTTAAAATATCATAAAACATTGTATTAAAAACATATGCTAGAAAGAAAACTGTCCTGTAGTGTATTAAATGTAAAATTACTCTGGGCCTCTTCAGCACCAGGGTGGCAGTCAATGAAAACCCAGGATTTGAGTCTGTACTGGCCCCACACCAAGTGATTCTAGTAAATGCTTTATGCAGATCCCAAAAGATCTTTCTGCTCAAGGACAACTGGAGAAATGAAGTTCCATAGCTCTTACGTGCTTGACACAAAGTTCCATAGCTCTTACGTGCTTGACACAACATGATGAGTTGCCGCCAGATGGTCTTTGGCAGTCTTCCAGCCTCAGCATGGAGACTGACTATGGGGCTGACCCTGTAAGCACCCAGGGCGAATCTTAGCCCTCGAGGTGGTTAGCATCAACACCCTTAAGGACCAAAGCTCTTGTTGATCCACACAATGTGCACCCACAGTCTTGCCACAGTCTCACAGAGCCCTATAAAACTAGAGTGAACATGCCCTGTCTGGTCCCCCAAACCTGTGACTTAGGGACTCGATATTCAGTGCTTTCTGGCCCCTTGCTTTCACGTGGTAACCACATCAGTTTGGAATGAAAAATGAGGCCCAGAAACACCATAAAATTTTTAAAAGGTGGAATGTTGTCCCTCATATGGAAGTTAGGTAATTTCATACAATAATGAGAACAATTAAAATTAATAGAATTGGAAAGAAAATCAGCATTGGCCATATTTTGTTGTTTTATTGTCAGCAAAACCAATTTTCGGTCACTTAGTGATCATCCTCATCGCTCTAAGCTTGTCGTTATAGCTTGATACCAGTGCCTACCAATTTTAATTGTATATTACAGCACTGAGGATGGTCACTAAGTGACAGAAAATTGATTTTGCTGACAATAAAACAACAAAATATGGCCAATGCTGATTTTCCTTCCAATTCTATCCACTATTTGGTCGTGGTGCACACAACATGCCATGGAGTCGCCAATCAATTAAAATTAACACACACACACTTATTTACGTAAAATGTAAAACGTCTTTGCAACCCACTCCTCCAACCTCTTCACTGCTAGTTGCAACTGACGAGTCGCTGTTGCCATGTTTAAGTAAAGGAAACCTAACTGAATATGTTTTATTTTCATTTTTATTACATTTGATATTCAGCATACCATGTACTTGTAATCACCTTTCCTAAACATGGATGATTGCTAGATCGAATGAATGTGGATGTAATGGCAAACATATGCAACTTGGTGAATTTAGGTGTACTTTCTTGGTTCAGCTTTACAGCTGGCAATTGACTTTGATTTTTGAAATTGGTTTGAGGTGCCACACGAACAGGGTTTTATCTGCATGGGCTTTATTAATGGGCGACCTCTCAATTGGTTCCTTCAGACCCATGCACAAAGCAAGTGTTTGTTCAAATTTTAGTCATTGAACCAATCGAAAATGTTGCACAGATGGAAGCAGGTGATATCTCTCCTGTTTTCTGATTGGAGAAGGCACCTGCTACAACTGATAAATTCATCTTGTTGATTGGTCAGTTTGCCTCTTCCGTTTTTTTTATCTCTGAGGAGGGAAGCAAGGTAGACTGGGTTCTGTACAGAGGCAGTCAGTTGCAGAAGAGCCGCTGAGCTCGTAATGTGTAGTTTCTGTGACTTTGGGTGAAAGTTAGTTCAGATTTCTCAAGTTAAAAACTTTTTGTATCTTTAAATTCAGCTGTTAGAAACATTATGGGGGTTCTCATGATGATTATTTTGCTAGCATTTAACCAATTCAGATAGGGCCTAACCTGTTGCTCACCCAGTCATGATTCATGTACATATAGTGATCCTAACTGAGCTTCACGTTCCTTTCCAGTGCAATTCACATGCCAGTTTTGACGACTCAACTTTTGCTAGAATATACTATTATTTTCAGTTATTGTGTGAATGTGTTGAACCTTTGTGTGTGAGCACGAGTGTTCATGTTGTGTCCCTGAGCCAACCTGTTTCTTGCTGAATGATGATTAGTACAGCTGACCCTTACAGAACCATGGTGTCAGAATTTTATACATGTTTAATTACTTACAGGCATACACTCCACTTTATGAATAACTGTCCTTTAAGCATCAATTTCATTAAACTTTTCCCTGGGGTGCATACTAGCATGTCTTCCCCCCTCCTGTGATCATTAACCTTGTGCATCCAGTAAGAGAAAGTTATTAGGAAGCCTTCAGTAAAGTTCAATCCCTGCTCGATCAAGATGAAGTCTGGTAGCTATATTTCCATTGTGCATTTTCTCTCTTACAGCGTTTAGGGCTAAATGCAATTAATATTTCTGGGACCTCAGATAAATTGGCACTCAGAGGGAGTTAGAGGGTGTCAAACATTCCTTTATTCAAAAGGAAGCTCATGGCTATGAAAAGTCCACATTCTATGGTCAAAGAGTGTCCCACTGAAGAACCAATTACCAATATTTAAATGTCAATAAGCAGTGAACGTTTCTTGACACACCTTTGCTGTAGTTCAAGCAGTTGTGTAGCTCCATTTTGATTGCAGATTCCCTCAGGCATTTATCATTCTAGAGGTTCATTTCTTGTTGGGAACTAGAAGTTTCAACCAACAGTCTCCCGTTTTGCAATCACTCTACAGATTTTAAAATGGCAGCAGTGACCTCTAAATGCTTTTGAATGTAGAAAAGTGAAACTTTTTCAAAGTTACTTTCTTTCCTTTCAAGTATTAAAGAGCACATTCTGACTAGCAGCATGCATTTTTGTTACAAGAAACAAAAAGCTGTGAATGAAATCCTGTATTGGGACTACCAACTCGAACCCTTTAGTTAGATTGGGCATTGATACCCACCAGTCGTACACCCATTCCAATGTGAGTTAAAAGAGAAAAGTTTGAAGGTTCTACCATAGTCCCACAAGCAGCTAGGGATGTAAGTGTCCACTCAGACATAGCCCCACTTTCCTAGAAGCCTTATACAACTGAGGTGAGGCAGTTTCCCTATTAATGACTGTTCCACCTCAACAGCCATGCACCTCATCAGTGTACAGCATATCTTGATATCAATGTTTTTTCAATAGAGGTTTTACTAGCTTTACGATCTGGGCAGTTAGGGCAAGGTCCACAATCCTTGACACAATGTTCCAACACCATGCCACATGGCAGTTGTTGAAGCCTGCCAAGAGCTTATGGTTACAGAGGACTGGTGGTGCTCATCAGTCCTCACCCTCTCAACAGGGCTTGTACCCAGCAAATGAATGCTGAGCTTCCTGTGGTGTTCAATTAGAATGTAGCATGTGGCGCTTATTCAAAAATATTCCTGGATGCAACGAACATTACTCCTCTTTTGCCAAGAGAGAGATCATGACAACACATTTACAATGACAGTGCCCCATGTCTATGGATACACATTATGTCTCTTTAATGTTGTGGTGTCCATTGCCTTTTGAACTCTTGTGCCACTGGTCATTACTAATTCTTCGACCTTTGGACCAGAGCGTTCTTTGTACCTATGCCCATTCCTTTGCCCTCCTTGACAAAACTGGTGAAAGACTAATGCTGACTCCTTGTACCAGAAGTCTTTGGCTCCTACTGCTGCCAACATTTACTCAAAACCAATATTATCTGAATCTCAGGTCATTTTTATTAGTAGTCAAACACACTACACTTAGCTCACAGTGACACCTCACATCTGTGTTATATGTTTCTTTTGCAGAAACAGAGTGCATTTCTGCAATTTCTGAAAGGTGTGAAGTGATACATATGCTGATCTACGACAAGCTGTTTTAGAATCTTTGTTTCATAGTAATCTGACTCTTAATTGTGAATCACATGTGACATAAAACATGTTGAGTATAAAATTGGTGAATCACGTTCTTCCTAAGTATGTGTAAAGTACGCACTGTGATGTTTGTTACAGTTAGTAGTGTAGCACTTTGATATTATTTAACACTTTGGTAATTAACATGCAAAAGACATACAAACTATGAGACTTAACATTTAACTCTACATTACAAAGTTCTCATAAAATTTACGATGGCAGTTTAGTACAAAACAGGAAATTATGTACTTAATTTGGTGTGTAACATATCACTGGAGACTTAATAATGGTAATTAACTAATGCATAACCTGTAGATTCTGGCTTCCTTTGTATAAAAGGTAAACTTTACGATGGTTTACTAACAATGTAACATCCCCCACCCCCTTACTGTTCTAGGGTTAACCATTTCAATAAGTGATTACTTTTATCATAAATTCTTTTTCTTCTACAAGTTGCAGGAATTTTCTGCACAAAATTTATCAAACTCTATTTCCACATTTATGAAAGAATGTTATAATTTATCATTCCTGTAACACCAGGCATTAGTATCTGCTAGATCCCCCCCCCCCTCTCTCTCTCTCTCTCTCTCTCTCACACACACACACACACACACACACACACACACACACACACCCTGCTCCATTAATCTTACTTCACTCACCCTGAAACCACACCTTCTTCTAAGTAATGCCCCTGTCCTGTAAGTTATTCCTTCCCAATACACTCCTCCATGTCTTCATCATCATGTGCTACATGAAATTGCCAGTGCTGGTGCCCATGTCACATTCCTATCTCATGCATCTGGTGTCCCTATCTCCTGAATTCTTATTGTGATCGTGTTTTGCCTCTATGTTCTGATGCTATGAGATGGAAATTACAATGTCTATCGAAATCTTAAAAATTGTATGAATTTCCTCTCAGAAAAAGGCCTTAAACACACAATATAAGGAATAAAAATGTTATGTTCCACTCTTAGAATGCAGAGAGAAATGAATTTATATTTGATATGACTGGCACTGCACTATATCGAGCCATTTGTTCACAGTAAAACTTAAAGCCAAGTGCAAATTTTGGCACATGAAAATTAACACCAGGTCCAAGCCTGTCATCAGAGCTGCAGTGTATTGAGTGAATTAAAGTGCTTTACAAAACTTTACAAGACTTGCAGATAGCATTTTTCTCACCCAAACAGGCCCCTGCCTGTAAATGTGTATAATTGCCCATGGAAGGCCCATTTTTTGTGTAGCTGCCCTAAGCTACTGGTCATCCAAGAAGGCACCTATTAGATGATAATAGTTTAGTGGTCAGGCTCATGTCATCACAAGTGGAATGATATCTCCTGAAGCCCCCTTTAAAGTGACTATGAAGCTTCTTTATTTGATGACTTCAACACTAGTTCAACATGCACCAAGCATTGAACAGAATTTTCAGAGATATGGAATTGTTTAAAAAGACCCTAATCCTGTGATGCACTGATTGTAAGTGACATGTGATAATACTGTAGGGGAAATTTTTCATAGTGAAGAAAGTTGAGATTCTGTAATAATTTAGTGTGTCATGCTATGGTTTTCAGTGGGTCCTACATGGCCAAATATCTAGAAGTATCAAATATAAATTTAAAGAACACATCATCACTGGCCTCCAGAAGTACCAGACTTTAGTATTACATTGTCATTCTAGGAAGTGATGGGGAAACACTGACAGAAACATTATCTTTCTCCTGCATGTCTCAAAGAATCAAGAGTTTTCTCTGCAGGCAGTGCTATGAATCCAGTCAGTATGTAAATGTGGCGATCACAGAACTCGGTTACGTCTCTCTCTCTCTCTCTCTCTCTCTCTCTGTGTGTGTGTGTGTGATACTGATAATGCTTAATACACATTTTAAGTTTGCTCTCATCTTTATAGTGTTTTACTGTAATCAATGTAATGACTCCAGCACTCCACATGAAGAGTAAATTTCAATTTAGTCAGATTTACTATTTCTAAGAATGGAATGTGAATAAAATCCTTCTCATTGCTAGGCCGCATTATTATAATGACTATATTAAAACAGAATGTTCATTTTGAAGTGTGATACAATTTACAAAATGATATGCATATAAAATGCAAACTTGCATGATTGGAACTAAGTCTATTAACTCCTTCCGTTGGCGATAAACTCCACGGGGAGGAGAAACAACACTGAATTTTTAAAGTGAAACCATAATATTAATGTGCATCATTTGTTTTATGTCTTTTATTGATGTGTGTCAGGAATATGAGTGTATAGGGAAATTTGCTTCTTGTTTGCTTACAGAAATCCAAGGACTTTTTAAGTTCTCCCATCATTAACCCATATGACTGCAATTCCAAACATCCACATTTCAACCCCAGTTCGCTCTATGACCTTTCTGTTGTTTATCACTTGTTGCTCCTTTGGCAATGATTTGTGAAAATGAAAAATGCAAAATTGCAATGCAGGTCAGATTCCACATCAAACAGCCCCAATAACTGGCTGAATCAGTTCAACAGAAGGAGGAAAGCAAGTATATACCACCAATACTATAATTTATATTAAAAGACAACAGTAATGTAACAGATCTTTACACTCAGCTTCACCTTTTCACTGAAAAACTGAACTGGGGTTCAAATCAAGACCAGTACCCCGTACGTGTGTCGAGCAGCATGTTGTCTGCACTCACCGTGAGGTATGACGGGTAGAAAAGTGGGAGCATCAGGTGCCGGTTCTATGCAGCCAATGAGAAAGCAGTGGACAAATGACATATTTTTGAAGGAATATTGTCATATTCTCAAAAACTCCAAAAACTTAACACATTCGGAAGAAACAGGTAAATATTTTTACAACCAAGATTATTAATTCAAGTGGTACTATTACAATCCAACCTAACCATAACCATGTAATTCATGGCATATTCGGAAAAAAATAAATGTGTGTGGCAACAAAGATCATTAATTTAATTTCTGGGACTACAACTGTCTCATTCCAACCTAACCTTGGCATGATGCTAAGCTACTGATCAAACTGTCACAACAACCAGGTATTTTAGCTTTCACATTCACTGGCTCCATTCCATCCTAATCATAACCTCATAATTTGTAACATATTCACCACTTCATGTGTGTGCAACAATGATATTCATGATACTGTATGTCAAAAATAGTTGTCTGCTGAAACTGAAGCTGTGTTATTAGGTCCCAATATCACAACAAATAAAAACATATTCAGAAAAAAAGAGTAAACTATCTGTGACAATATCGAAGAAGAGGATGGTTTCTATATTGGCACTAAAAATTCACTTTCTCTTTTGTTGCCTCTCACTGTTTACATGAAAGTATGAGCCCATTAGTTAAACTGACATGCTGCCAACTCGCAGTAGAGAAACAACAAATGTGATTGCTACTGGCTATGATCTAGACATTAGCCCAGAACTGGCATACACCTTCGAACAATGTAACACACAAGTAAATTTGGTAATTTATTACGCTAATATGTACAGCATATTCACAACATTTGATGAGCCCTTCATACTATAAATAACCAAACAGTACAGGCACTAAAAATGTGCCTCATTTTCTCTGCTAGTGATTCATATTCACTTTTTATTCCATTCTTCTTTTTCTAGTCTTTCTTTTATAACTTCTTGAAGGTAAGGCTGAAGGTACTTATTATCCTGTAAAATAATTTTTATATTAGTTTATTAAATAATAATGTGGGTGATCTATCATCACACAACCTTACAATGAAAACTTGTTAGTATAGAAATGACAGCATAATATTTACTATTTGCTTAAACAATGTACGAGAGACCAGAATAAAAATTGTTATTCATATTACTCTAAAAACTTTGCAATTATTGTACCTATTAATACACAGACACAAGCAGACATTTTTGACCCAAACTCTTTGCCTTTACAAATGTCTGTCTGTTTCTGTGTATGTGCAGATGGATGTGTGTGTGTGTGTGTGTGTGTGTGTGTGTGTGTGCGCGCGCGCGATTGTATACTCCCCCCCCCCCCCCCCCCCCCAAGGTAAGTGTTTCCGCTCCTGGGATTGGAGTGACTCCTTACCCTCTCCCTTAAAACCCACATCCTTTCGTCTTTCCCTCTTTCCTGATGAAGCAACCGTTGGTTGCGAAAGCTCGAATTTTGTGTGTATGTTTGTGTTTTTTGTGTGTCTATCAACATGCCAGCACTTTCGTTTGGTAAGTCACATCAATAGAAAGAAACTTCCACATGGGAAAAATATATTAAAAACAAAGATTCCAAGACTTACCAAGCAGGAAAGCGCCGGTAGATAGGCACAATGAATAAAACACACAAACACACACACAGAATTTCGAGCTTTCGCAACCGGCGGCTGCTTCGTCAGGAAAGACCCACATCCTTTCATCTTTCCTTTTCCTTTCCTCTTTCCTGACGAAGCAGCCGCCGGTTGCGAAAGCTCGAAATTCTGTGTGTGTGTTTTATTCGTTGTGCCTATCTACCGGCACTTTCCCGCTTGGTAAGTCTTGGAATCTTTGTTTTATATATATATATAATTTGAGCATTTATATCCAATCAGGATCATTACTTTGTATAGGACAAGGATGCAGCAGGAAACGTGCCACAGCCTTTTGAAAGGAACACTTTCATTCATTTAACCTCTAGAAAGAAAAAGTACTGATCATAAACTAAGGTTATGAGGCAAATATTCCAGGAATTTTGTGTGTTATGGAGAAATTAGTAACTGTGCAGTAATTCTCATACATGCACTTGGCAACTGAGCAGAGTTTCTGCCCCCCACCATTTACATTCCCCAGTAGTTGTAGGTAAATAGAAAATGTTACCCACTTGG